>NC_086009.1:20440000-20715000 GCF_030014385.1 Trichomycterus rosablanca
TTATTCATAAATAAAATATGTACTGGTGCCCTGTTTAGGGTGTATTTAGCCTCAGGTGGTGCAGCACAGCAGCAGTCTCGAGCTCTCGAGTTCGAATCCCTGCTATGTTATCGACCAGCCGGGCTTTGTGTCTGCAGGGAGACTGATGACGGTTGAAGCAGGGATCCTTGTCTCTGCTGTACTACAACCTCTGCTGGCCAGGCGGCTGAACAAGTCATGTAATACTGCAATCAGCGATCAGAGGCTGGTGTCAGAGGGGGCGAGCGACAACCACGGCCCTCCACCAACAGAAATGGAAGCGAGCAAGAGCTAGGCTCCAACTGGACATGAAAAAGTGTGACTATATATTATATACACAAAGTCGTGTAGTTTAATACTGAAGCTCATGTTATAATGCAACACTGCTCAGGTTAAAGTGAACAGGGGTTTAAAGTAGTGGTAGCTTTTCAAGCTGGAAAACATCAAGTTACAAATAAAACCCCTTAATTAATGTTAATTAAAATATAATAAATAAAATATGAAATCTAATATTATTAATAGGTTCAATTTTTATGACCATTGTGTAAATCAGTCAAAAATCTCTAACCAGGTGAAGCAAATGTAAAAGTTAATGTGTAATGTTTGTAATGTAAATAAATCGTATCTCACAGCATCTTTATCTTTGACTCTCATGTTGAGGCCAGTGATGGACAGACCGACGGACGAGTGTTCGTCCACTTCGCCGGTAAAGCTGCTCTCCTCCGTACACACTGCTTCTTCCTCACACTTGTAAAACAGCGGCCCGTGGTCGTTGATGTCATTGATCTGGATCTGGAGCAGAGCCATGGTACTCGCGTACACGCCGTCCACGTTCAGGTTAGCTTCAGTGGCCTGGGAGTGAAATACAGAAGTTCATGTTAAATGTGATTCCTGACAAGCAAGAGCGGTTTATTTAAATCTGATACTGAGTCACATTAAAAGCTAGTAAGTGCAAATCATTAAATGCTCCTTACCTTCACCGTGAGGTCAACAACAGTGATGCCGATGTCCAGTAGAGCTTCTCGGTCAATATCGGTCTTTACAGTAACAACGCCACTGTTCACATCAATCTGGAAAAGGTCGGGAGCATTTGTGTCTAAGGAACAGAAATCAGTGTTTAGTTCACCACTTTCCTGTTCATTTCATTTTGATGTTTTACCACCGATTTAACCTGGTCAGGGTTATAGTGGGTCCGGCATTCCCAGAATCACTGGGTGCAATGCAGTAACATACCCTGCACAGGACGCCAATATATTGCAGGACCTCAGCCATTTTCCCTCCTCCCTTGTTAGACATAGCCAATCATTTCTGTATGTAGACGCCTGACTGGCCGATAGCACTGCTGGGGATTCAAACCCCGAATCTCCGTTTTATTATTATTAGTAGTAGTAGTAGTAGTAGTAGCCACAGCAGCATTATTATTACTAGCATAAAAATAATAAAACATTATTATTATTGTTATTATCATTGTTACTGCTTCTAATACAAAATAATAATATTTATTCTTTATTACATGTGTTATTATATAATAAATGTTACATTAATACTGGTAATTTAATCCATATATTTAATTTTTTAAATAATATTTATACATTTTTATATTAAACAGTTTAATATTATCTATTCGTTTATTATACTATTGTATAATTAGTGCTGGATATTTTATTTAATTGCTGAACCTTCGATGCTGTATCGGATAACATCATTGATCCCTGTGTCAGGATCTCTGGCCTGGACCTTGAACACTGACGTGGTCTGTAAAAGAAAAGAGGACATTTTTATATATATACTGTATATATGATCTAAAACAACTTCTGCATATTCAGTTTAAAAGCAATACAGATAAAAAACACTTAAACATATTATAATTATTTCATAGAATCATAAAAGGCTAAAGGAAAATGGCTCGATGATGGTACATACGACAGGTGAATGTTCGTTCACAGAGACCAAGTTCGGGAGGTTTAGGAACTGGGGGTCGATGTTTGGAACGTCAATCACTGTGATGAAAGCAGTCGCGTTGGAGGATTGAACGTAGTGGTCCTTGTCGTAAAGTGGTCCGCCACCATCCTGAGAAGCAAAAAGTCAACAAATCATGATGATGATGATCATAAACATACAGCAGAAACAACATAAACAATGTGAATTTAATAACTCAGTGGGTACAAATAAAATCCTTGGATTATTTGGGAATTCCACAAAGCAAGCTAGTCACAGTGAGATTTATGTGAAACTAGTGTTTATGTTAGGCTCAGTGGGTTCCACCAGCCAAATTAAGCCTTTATTTGCGAGCTTGTGAAATCTAAGCAGCCCAGGTCAGTTGAGTAAAACCAAAGCAATATGGTGACCAATAAAGGTGCTGCAAAAACATGCCAATCATGCCATAAAACAAACACATTTCTTTGGACCCTGTCTTTACAGGTTTTGTTTCATTAGTACAGTACAATCCAGTGAAGACTTTTCACATTGAAGGTGGTGGGTGCTACATTTGCGGCATTTATCAGTTGATTTTTGTACTTATGACTGAATACAATAGGGACGTTGTAGCCTAGTGGTTAAGGTACTGGACTATTAATCACCACTGCCAGGCTGCTGCTATTGGACCCTTGAGCAAGGCCCTTAACCCTTGCTTAGACTGTATACTGTTACAGTACTGTAAGTCGCTTGGATAAAGGTGTCTGCTAAATACCAAAAATGCAATGTAGATATACAATAGAGCAATCGAGGCTTAAGGGCCTTGTTCTGGGCCCCAACAGTGGAACCCAACCTGTTCAGGGTATTTCTGGTTTGTGACCTGGACCAGGATAAAGCGGTCAATTAAAATAAAATCAAGAAAAGGAAATTATTATTCTGTAGATAAAATCTGCAGTTTTATACATTTCAGTTTTAATTTTAATACTATAATACTGAAAACCAGCATATTTGAAAGATGTGTTTCATAGTCAGTGTGTTTTCATACATCCAGGACTTACAGTTGCTACGATGAGTAACTGATAAAACGTGCTCTTGTGGGTGAAATTAAGCGGCTCAGTCAGCACGATATCTCCCAACGCCGGCTGGATGGAGAACACACCAAGTCCCTCGGTTGGGATGACCTGAGAGACGACACACAGATCATGAACGGATCGTTCGGTGAGGATTCAGAACGTGAAGCGGTGAATGAAGAGAAACTCACATGATTGATACTGTAAGTGACGGTCCCGGCTAATCCGTCATCAGGATCTGTTGCGGTCACTGTCAGCAGCTTCGTGTTTAGTGCTGTGTCCTGTAACATAACTGACTCACTGACTGTACACCTTGGTACAGTTTATCACAGTGTGTGGTAATCATTCTCTGTTTCTTAAAAGATGATGAAGATTTTATTGGTCAGATATTTACGCCAGCAGTGGCACTTAGGTGGGTTTGATCCGGTAACTCTGCTGTAGGGTTTGACAGTTCCCTTCATGACAGGACAAGAAGTTCCAAGTTACTAGTGATTCATCAGGTCAAGTTGATTGTCAAACCTTAATGGCCAATTTTTTGTCTCCAATTCACCTCTTTTACATGCTTTAGACTGTGGGAGACACGGGGAGAACGGGGACCGCTCCTCCTGGAGCTGTGATGCCATAGTCCTACCCACCGAGCCCCTGTGCCACTCAAATGGCTTTTACTTACTGAAATACTTATTTTCCGAAACACAAAAACACAGATTTAAAAAGAAAATTTGGAAAAGAAGTATTTTTTATTAATTCAGCCACAAAATGTGTCCAGATTTTAAGGAAAAACTGGTCCCTATTGCAGGATTTATTTATTAATCTTTATTTAACCAGGGAAGTCACATTGAGATTAAAAATATCTTTTACACATGAGCCCTGGCCAAGACAGCAGCATATCACACAAAAATATTACCCACTGTCCCAATGAGAGAATTGGATGACGATGACGATTGTGCAGAGCAACAGTCAAGAATTGTACACAAACAAACCACAGTTACCTGAAATATCACACGTAGGTGTATAAATGTGTCACTTTGCTCCTCACCTCTTGCACTTCTATGTTGTACGGGCTGTTTATGAACCTGGGTGCGTTGTCGTTGGCATCTAACACCAAAATATTAACCGGTTGTTCAGTCTGAACAAAGGGAAATTCACAGCGTTAGAGAGAAAGGAGTCGGAACATCACAAGCCTTGTATTCCGCTTTGCATAGATAAAACTTACAGGAGCATCAATTCCGTCGCTAACGATAACTAGAATAGGGAGAAGGTAGACGTCCTGAGGAGTGAAAGATTTAAACAGGTTTAATGTTTCCATTACAAATGCAAGTTATTTAATTACTGAATATACTTTTTAAACTAAAGTTACCTCTCTGTCAAGCTGCTTCTTGATAAACACAGCACCAGTATTTTCAATTACATTGAAATGACCATTGTCCTTTTCAATTTTATATGTAAGAGGGTCATTGTCCAGGTCATAGGCCTCAATTTGGAATGCAAATGCACCTATAAGAAAATAAAAAATGTGCCGGTCACTTTGGGCTAGAAAAATGCCGAAACGGTGATAGAAATATGAATAAAAATAGACCACAATGATTTATATACATGTGAAAGACAGCTTTCTGGGTTTATTTGTATATTACCCACTGTCCCAACATTCTGGAACTGAGGTTTTAAGTAAACAGGTCTAGAAAAGGGTCCAGACCTAACTTTCATTGTAATGAGAATACCAGGAACTACTTTGAATGTCAGTCTTTGCATTCAAAACTTATTAAGTAGAATAAGTACTCTCAGTACATTTAAGTGATGTATTGGAAAGCCAAAATATTAAAATATTCCATAATAAGGATATTTTCTGTATGTACGTATACAATATGATACATTACCTGGAAGCAGGTCTTCTCTCAACTTCACTAGAGACATGTTAACGACTGGAACATAATTACAATAACCTGCACAATCACACAATTATTAAATGTTATTAAAAAACATTACACAAATATCACATTATTACTTTAAACAATGACAATATGTTCACAATAAGGAATACAGTTTCTTCCAGACCAGTTAAGAGGCTTGTACTTAGATTTCATAATGGTTTTATAAATGTAAATACGGTGGGGGTCAGAAGTCTGAGACCACTAGTAAAATCCTTCTATTTTGCACATTTCTTCAATTTAATACAATATTTTTATTACAAATTATATAATCAGGAAAACATTTTGGTCAAAAACCAAACCTTGGCAAAAATATTTCTGATTTTTTTAGTATTTGGCGCTACTGGAAAGCACATAAGCACATTTGTGAAAGTGTCCGTGTCAGCTCTATTGTACAAAAGATCAGATTTTAGGGACTGATCCTCCTCGTTGAAGCACCTGATCAGACGACTGTGAGCTGGTGGTTTTCATCGACTCATTGGAGCTCATTTTAGTTAATAAATTTGGAGCCGTTCTTCGCCTATAATAAATATTACCACACCAACTACTAAGAAATCGTTAGTAACATTTTATGTTTATTTACATTTTTAGCACACGCTTTTATCCAAAGCGACTTACACAGTGAGCGGAACACAATGAGCAATTGAGGGTTAAGGGCCTTGCTCAGGGACCCAACAGTGGCAACTCGGTGGTGGCGGGGCTTGAATCGGCAACCTTCTGTTTACTAGTCCAGTACCTTAACCACTGAGCTATCACTGGCCCTGAGCTATGTTTATGTCAGAGAAATACTTACAGGAAGTGAAAAAAGTCAGCAGCAGCAGCAGTATTGGACTCTCCATTCTACTGACGTTCCACTGGAAACACAAAGCACAGAACAATTAGGATATTTTGTAAAATAAAAAAGAGTGTGTGTGCTTGAGCTGCCTGCCTGCAGTCCAGATCTGTTTAATATTGAAAGTGTATGGCGCATGATGACAAGGTGAATCAGACTTGGCAAGAATGAGCCTGGCTTTATGTCTTTGGACTTGTGAGAGGAAACCCGGGGTACCAGGAAGAAACCCACACACACTCCACACAGAAAGTACCCTGGCCATACAGCTTGGGAATCGAACCCAGGACCTTCTTGCTACCCACTGCCTTAACAGATTTACAACAACATTCTAATTTTAGTCTATTTTATTTGTGGTTTTATTTTATATCTTCGTTTATACTTAACATCTTTTTTTTATTCATGGGTACAAAGTCAAACGACGTTATGTGTGTAAATGTGAAATAGATCTATAAACTGGAAGTATATTAAATAAAAACAAAAATAGGTTTGAATCTGTGTTTCTTCTTTCTGTATATATACAGATACACTATACATTCATACCATAAAATAACCAAATAATTGTCAAAACATTAAATAACAAAAAGAGAACTTACTGTGCCCATTCCTGCCCTCGATGTTGTTCTGATGGAAGTTTTTTTTATCAAGTGATGAAGAATTGTGTCCACGATGAGACCTTTGCCTTTTTTTTATGAACCTGTTGATTGCTCTCACTGCTGTAAACGTGAATCATTAACAAAGCCGGGAAAATAAACCAAATCTAGACGAAGCTTACCTGCACTTCCTCAACCTGACATGTCCATGACTGTGGTCCAGGATCTGAAGTCATATAAAGATCCAAGATACAACAAACACAACAAATGTTTTAATCCACCTGACATACTAGTTTGCTCCGGTATGTGCCTGAGCCAAAGTAAATGGTGCAAATGGTTAGTAGAAAAAAAGGGACACTATTAATACACCTGATTTATGTTTAGTGATTAGGCATGAATATTTATCTTACACAGGCTGAAAAATCCAGCTCATCCAAAGAGCTGAGCAGTTGTGGGTTAAAGCTCTCCAGTTTCTTGCTTCACGTCGAGGTGCTGACCCTAATGTGGTGGACGTAATATGGGGTTAAACGGGGTGAAACACGCATCCCTTCCACCACCAGCCTGTCCTCTCTAACTAGCACTAATGAGCTTTTTCAAACAAACACCCCCAGCTTGTTTATTGCAGGCCTTCATGATGAATGAGATAACAACATAAAGACAATGGCGAACATTCCAGTAAGGATCCTAATTCAGCTCACTGTAATCAGCAAGGAACCCCAATAAATGGATGTTGGAACGGCAAAGGTCATTTTATTACTTTGTTTTTTAATTTGATGGTATTTTATATAAATGTTCAAAAATGGTATAAAGCAATAAAAACAGTTCCCAGTTATCACGTTTCTCCAGTCTGATGTTTGATGAGGACATGATATGAAGCCCTTGACCCGAATCTGTATTGGATAATTACATAAATATGAAGATGTACAAGTGACCGGCCAATATGAGTGTATACTGTATACTGCATACTGTATACTGACATTTATTTAAGGTGAAGCCACAGCAGTGACTGATTCATATGTTTCTATAACTGTGCCGTATAAAGCAAGAAATCATAAACCAAAGTCTGACAGGATAAGATTAGAACAGAAAAATCTTCAGGTTGTTAAAGGATAAGTCTGCACTCAACATAGAAGGCTTTCAGTGTTTTTAAATTATGCTTAAATACATTTAGCCGTATATTCGAGAGCATTATTATCCTGGAATATTGGAACATTATTAAACAAAAGGGTTTACATCATTGGGTGCACATTATGCTGTAAAATCATTGGCAACGATTTTCACCAAATGTTGCATCTACAGTACAATGATGGATCATCCACAGTTCGTAATAGTTGACAGCATGAGCTGTAGGTTGGCATTTTTTAGATTCTGTTATTTGCCTTATTTTGTCAACCATCTGTAGAATAGGTAGGTAAAAGTTATGCATTGAGTAAAAGCACATTATATCATTATTCCATTACAATTCACGCTTGTTCCCAATTTAGCAATCAGATCATTAATACTGTGTGTCAGATCCTGTCATTTTTATTTTTTTATGGTTGGCAACAGGGTTGGCACTCCACAGAGCAAAGTTCACTTACCCTGGTTAATCACAGTCCTAAATGTGATTTATAATTATACGATTATATACAGCCGTTGCAGTGTTGTTGCAATTATTAAAATAATGTGATATAATCATATAGACGCTCAGAATAACCAGACAGAAGAGGACACTGTTTCATCCACTCAACAGGAGACCAGAGGTTCAGGATTGGATAACCACATCAACCGCATATTTAAGACAGACCCAACCACAATGTACATGCATTAATTCTTTTATATTCATGTCATTACTTCACCGTGGACCTGCTGTGCCACCACCATTATGCATATTTAACTTAACATTACCAATAATACAGTATTGAGAAATCAGGACTGAACATTTAGTAGTTAGTAATGGGTAATATGTGTGACTTTAATAAAACACAATGAAAACACATAACAAGAGAAGATGCTTTCAGACAGGGTTTATTATCAGGACATGGATGGCAGGAACTCCAGTCAAAAAATCCACTCAGCTGCTTTTTCCTGTTTTAGAAACTGTCCATGAACTGATTAATAATTGATACTTCAAGAATAGTTCATCATTTATTTTAATGCACATATTTATGTTAAAGAACTGCACATTTATAAATCTAATGTTTAAGACATATGATGTCCAGTGAGAAAATCTGGGGGACAATGCCCACTCCAGCCCCCCCTAGCGCCAGCCCTGGTAGTTACTCATTACACAAGGTTATACAGTATAGAACACAGTCTTGGACAGTTTAGTGTCTTTAATTCACCTCACTTGCATGTCTTTGGACTGTGGGAGGAAACCGGAGCACCTGGAGGAAACCCACGCGGACACGGGGAGAACATGCAAACTCCACACAGAGAAGACCCGGACCGCCCCACCTGGGGATCGAACCCAGGACCTTCTTGCTGTGAGGCGACAGTGATACCCACTTAGCCACCGTGCCACCCTACCGACTGACTAACGTTCATACTAAGTAGATTTTTTTTTGGGTTACTGTTGTACAATCATTACGGTAAAATCAGATCGCCCTTTAAAACTGCTCCATATAGGGGTTTGTCCGAAAATCGCACAGATTCCTAAAGCATGAGAACACATTCTGTACATGCGTAACAGCACTGTGTCAAAAACACAACACACGTTTCCAGACGGACTGGCGCAGGGATGCATGTGTTCATGCGATGTTGGACCGGCGGCGCTGCTGAATGTTTATGCGTCTCTGGTTTGTACCATTTTTACCCTGAACTGTGCGGAAAATTCCACTGAACCGGAGCACCCCGGTTCCACAGGATCTGTTCATGGATAAGAGATGGAAAGATGAATGAATTGGGTGCACATAAGCAATCAGGTAACGTTTTTGCGGAGTGTCGGTGTTTGCATGAGCGCATGTTGCGCTTTTTGCGCTTTTGATGATTCCTTGGCTTGTTGCTGTCTGACAGGTCGGGTTGTGTTTACATTGGTGCGGAAGTGCTTAAAGATGCCTGATAGTTTTGTTTTTGTAGCCCATGTAACCATACCATTCAACCATGCATATAACTACTCACATTCAGAATAATAATAATTATAGATCTATTTATTTGTCCTGCGTCCTGGAACGTTTTATCTATTAATACCAGCTTTTAATGACTATATTTGCTGTGTATCATGTAAAATGGGGTAAAATGTAAATTATGGTCGTACTTCTTATTATTTAGCCCATTAGGACCTTTCTGGCTGGCATCATAACAAAAGACTAAAAGCTGGACATGATGTTCTCTCGGTTGTTCAGTTTGCCAGATCACTTTAAATATGTATGCATGGGTTTCCTTTATACCAGTTCCTAATGCGATTAGGTCTTTTAATTCTGTCTAAAAAAGAAGAAAATCCTTCTCATTCTTGTAAGCTATAACGTACAACATGCCGGTAGGTTATTTGGCGCAAGGCTTACGTAACCAGGGCCGCATCTCATTTCTGCTCTCTACATTATGTACACTACCTAGGATGGATGTTGCACCCTAAATACTGAAGTATTAACTAAAGGAGCTTTTATGATTCTTGTGTCATTTCAGGTTTCTGACTAAAGTACTAAATTAAATGGAAATAACTGAAGTGCAATTCGAAATGACAGTCTACTGAGTTTTGAATTTAAATATTAATAAAAAAAAAATTAAAAATGCAGCAATTTTAAAATAAATAAATACCTCAAATAATTTCAACTCTATATTAATAAAATAATATGACAACAAAAGCATTAATAATAATAATAATAACAATAATAATAACAATAATTATGTGTCTGTGTAGGTTCTAAATCAATACAAATACAAAAAAAATACAAATACAACTGAGAATAATAATAAACTACATAAATATATAATGTATATTTATATAGATATAAATATTAACTAATTATATAATAAAACAATAGTACATTATCCCTGTTATTACAGTATTAGCATTAACCGACAAATAATTTAACACATAAAGGATATAAAAATGTGTCTCACACAGAATGGTAAATTCTTAATAATATAAGCTGTTTGATTTGTATTGTGGGCAAATAATTGCTGGGCATAAAATAATAATAATAATAATAATAATAATAATAATATCTGTATGAGATAAAAGCAGTGGAAGTTTACAAGTGCCTCAGATGGATTGTATGGATGGGTAAAAAGTTTCTGAATGATAAAGCAGTTAGTGATGGTTGTGCACAACTCTAGGGTCCTAGTACTCCAGTCTCACTTGGTGCTCTTTCCAGGTTGTACGCCTGCCATGTGAACAGTGTTGACTGTGTCTGAGGGAGGAAAGGCCTAGGGAAACAATGCATGTTTATTCATTTACTTACACATAAGGGCCATTTAAACTAGCCAGTCTGCTTATTATGTACATACTAGTTCTTACTAAGATAAATGAGACTGGAGTACTAGGACCCTAGAGTTGTGCACCACCATCACGAACTGCTTTACCATTCAGAACCTTTTTACCCATCCATACAATCCATCTGAGGCACTTGTAAACTTCCACTGCTTTTATCTTATACAGATATTATTATTATTATTATTATTTTATGCACAGACATTATTTGCCCACAATACAAATCAAACAGCTTGTATTATTAAGAATTTACCATTCTGTGTGAGACACATTTTTATATCCTTTATGTATGAATAATAATTATAATAACACTAATAATGTACTAACGTTTTATTATACTGTATAATTAGTTAATATTTATATTTATATAAATATACATTATATATTTATGTAGTTTATTATTATTCTCAATTGTATTTGTATTGACTTAGAACCTACACAGACACATTATTATTGTTATTATTATTACTAATGCAGTTGTTGTCATATTATTTTATTAATATAGATTTGCTATTACTTTAGGTATTTATTTATTTTAATATTCCCCTTTTCTATGTATTAATATTTAAATTAAAAACTCAGTAGACTGTCATTTCGAATTGCACACAAGTGTGCAGTCATGTAAGCACCTGATTTTCTTTATGTGTAAGTAAATGAATAAACATGCATTGTTTCCCCAGGCCTTTCCTCCCTCAGACACAGCCAACGCTGTTCACATGGCAGGCGTACAACCTGGACAGATGGCTGTGTCTGAGGGAGGGAAGGCCTAGAGAACAGTGCATGTCTGTCAGACAGATTCGTATCTGCTGAAACGTTGTTGACATTGCGCACAGTCGAGCGAGCTTGACACGCTCACACCAAAGGTGCTCTGTCCAGGTTGTACGTCTGCCATGTGAACAGCGTTGACTGTGTCAGAGGGAGGGAAGGCCCAGGGAACGGTGCATGTCGTATCCGCTTGAACGTTGTTGACACTGCGCACAGTCGAGCGAGCTCGACATGCTCGGGTGCATGTACACCTCTGACGTTTGCCAGTGAGCGCTGCATGTTCTGAAGGGGAAAGTGGGCGGGGCCGCGTGAGACTGACATCATGCAGCCGTGACGTAAGCGGAGCTCCAGAATGACAACACGCGCGGTGGAATGTACAGATTCAAACCGAATTCGAATCGGATCGTTTTAATTCGGTTTTAACGGGTTTTTTTTTTAGATCAGACTGATTTTTATTTTTTATTTCTTTCTGCTATCGAATGGTGCAGGGATATAGATGGCGGATAATACGTGCTCTTCTGGTGTGCAGTCAACAAGCCGAAGCGGGAGGAAGTGAACAGAACAAACGGGAATAAAACCAATAATAACATCCAGTGATTAATATGTGTTAGATCACACATCTGGATTCGATCGAGCGTTCACATCTGGATCGGTCTGATTCGACATATTGACCTGCTTTAATAAGATTTAAGAGTCGGTGTGGACTGAAGTGTCTGAGCCTCCAAGTGGAAAACAAGTGAGCTATGCTAACGGCTAATGCTATTATTTACACCTAACGAATATCACAGTCATGTCATTTTATCCCAGAATAACACAATCTATCTAATTATAATACTTAATTCGGGATTAAAGTGAGTTAAATTGGTAAATCTGCGCATTTTTGAACGATATATCTGTGCTAAGTGAGTGTGCATTTCCTGAGTCCTGCTTGTTTGGTAGCGCCTATGCTAAGCTAACACAGTTCCACTATTAAAACGTCAACAAAAGGACACGCCAATAATCGATTCCTGTATTTTTTTCTATTGCTTTCTAATTTACACTTGATTTATCTCTCTGAACTCAACAAAGCTCGCTTGATTTTGGCAAAACAAGCTTATCTGAGCTCATTAATGCATTAACAGTATCAGGTCCACACGTGTAGTCTTTGTGCAGAGCTGTTTATGTTCTATTGCTCAGTCTGTATAATCAGTGCTGTTCTTTTATTTAATGCATGCTGACTTCTAAACGAGCACTGCATTGACATTAAATGCACTTTATGCATGCAGCTGGGTGCATTCTGATATAAACTTTGGGATTTATCGTGGTTTGATTGAATGAGGTAGGAATGAGGTCTGTCCCCTCTTTTGTTGTTGCTTTGTCTGGAGCACATGGTCTCACCCGCCTTGCTGCACTTGCACCTCATGCAGACTTTGCACCTTATTAAATCTATTTTGCAGTTGCATACAACATTAAATGAATCATTATTATTATTAGATCACCATAATGCACTAAAATAGTACACAAATGTACAATTAAATGAAAACAAACGTCTAGTGTAGGGTCACGGTGTTCCGAACATTTTTTATTTTACTTTTATTCTGATTAATATTCTACAACCCAAAAGCAAATTTATCCTCAATTTAACGCTTTACATCAATTTTACCAGCTGAATTAAAAGTAATGTTTAAAACAATTAATATAACACGCTGTACGGATCGCTGTTGTTGTTAACAGAAGTCCGTACACTGCTGGGTATTCTGTCCCCCTGCATTAATTTTCAATATTAATTTTAATATTTTACCTGCTCGTATTTTACTTTAAGTATTCATTCAAATGACATAGCCAGAGATGAGAGTGAAAGAACAAAGAAGCCACCCACACGGCAGTGTTGTTTGGTGTAGTTTTATTGACCTTACGGAACACTGTTAGCACTTAAGTAAAATAATAAAAAATAAAATAATATATTGTGCTAGATAAAAGCAACAACGAATGGAAGCTCCAATCCTTTAATGTGAATGGGAATGAACAAGTGAATTAATTCTAAATAAATGAAATGTATATGTTGGAAATATCTGGATATATAAAAATATTTAGCTCTACACGCAGGTGTACATGTTTAGCTTTTTATATATAAAGATTTAATAATACATAACATGCATAATGTATAAACCTGCATAATTATGACTATTGCAATTGGGCCAACTTGTGGTGAACATGCCAAACTCCTTACAGAAAGTGACCAGTCACACACAGAAGTGCAGAACACACACCACCATTGTGCCATTCATTCTGTAACGTGCTAGAAATAATTCCCTTCTAGAGCCTCACGTTCTGTGTGTTTGTGTCAGAGCTGAAGACAATCTGAGGCTGTCGGACCCGAGTGCCTCGAGCATCAGTGCTCCCCCGACCGCGGCTGCAACTCGTTCTTCACGCCGTCCCCAATGCGACCATGGGAAATAGCTGTGAATAGGCGGCCGCCAACAGCCCCCTTAAACCAGAGGAGTTTCATTGGGGGACCCTGCAACGCGCCTGTGCACCTCAGGAGAAGGTGCGTGAACTGTTTAATCGTGCTGGACTGGTGTTAATCAGAGCTGCAGCTCTTCATCTGTTCAAACATGATCTACGGTTCAGGAGTGAACATGCTGTTGTGTGAGATCCTATTTAGTAAATATAGACATTAGAGTTATATATAGATACTGTGCTCTTGAGTCTGTTTTCTAGTATATTGTATAGGGTCTGTATTCTAGATTAGATATGCTGTTCTAAGGGTCTGTATTCTAGATTAGATATGGTGTTCTAAGGGTCTGTATTCTAGATTAGATATGCTGTTCTAAGGGTCTGTATTCTAGATTAGATATGGTGTTCTAAGGGTCTGTATTCTAGATTAGATATGGTGTTCTAAGGGTCTGTATTCTAGATTAGATATGCTGTTCTAAGGGTCTGTATTCTAGATTAGATATGGTGTTATAAGGGTCTGTATTCTAGATTAGATATGGTGTTCTAAGGGTCTGTATTCTAGATTAGATATGCTGTTCTAAGGGTCTGTATTCTAGATTAGATATGGTGTTATAAGGGTCTGTATTCTAGAGTAGATATGGTGTTCTAAGGGTCTGTATTCTAGATTAGATATGGTGTTCTAAGGGTCTGTATTCTAGATTAAATATTGTGCTCTTGAGTCTGTATTCTAGATTAGATATGGTGTTCTAAGGGTCTGTTCTAGATTAGATATGGTGTTCTAAGGGTCTGTATTGTAGATTAGATATGGTGTTCTAAGGGTCTGTATTCTAGATTAGATATGGTGTTCTAAGGGTCTGTATTCTAGATTAAATATTGTGCTCTTGAGTCTGTATTCTAGATTAGATATGGTGTTCTAAGGGTCTGTTCTAGATTAGATATGGTGTTCTAAGGGTCTGTATTCTAGATTAGATATGGTGTTCTAAGGGTCTGTATTCTAGATTAGATATGCTGTTCTAAGGGTCTGTATTCTAGATTAGATATGGTGTTATAAGGGTCTGTATTTTAGATTAGATATGGTGCTCTTGAGTCTGTATTCTAGATTAGATATGGTGTTCTAAGGGTCTGTATTGTAGATTAGATATGGTGTTCTAAGGGTCTGTATTCTAGAGTAGATATGCTGTTCTAAGGGTCTGTATTCTAGATTAGATATGGTGTTCTAAGGGTCTGTATTCTAGATTATATATGGTGTTATAAGGGTCTGTATTCTAGATTAAATATTGTGCTCTTGAGTCTGTATTCTAGATTAGATATGGTGTTCTAAGGGTCTGTTCTAGATTATATATGGTGTTCTAAGGGTCTGTATTCTAGAGTAGATATGCTGTTCTAAGGGTCTGTATTCTAGATTAGATATGGTGTTATAAGGGTCTGTATTCTAGAGTAGATATGGTGTTCTAAGGGTCTGTATTCTAGATTAGATATGGTGTTCTAAGGGTCTGTATTCTAGATTAAATATTGTGCTCTTGAGTCTGTATTCTAGATTAGATATGGTGTTCTAAGGGTCTGTTCTAGATTAGATATGGTGTTCTAAGGGTCTGTATTGTAGATTAGATATGGTGTTCTAAGGGTCTGTATTCTAGATTAGATATGGTGTTCTAAGGGTCTGTATTCTAGATTATATATGGTGTTATAAGGGTCTGTATTCTAGATTAAATATTGTGCTCTTGAGTCTGTATTCTAGATTAGATATGGTGTTCTAAGGGTCTGTATTCTAGAGTAGATATGGTGTTCTAAGGGTCTGTATTCTAGATTAGATATGGTGTTCTAAGGGTCTGTATTCTAGATTAAATATTGTGCTCTTGAGTCTGTATTCTAGATTAGATATGGTGTTCTAAGGGTCTGTATTGTAGATTAGATATGGTGTTCTAAGGGTCTGTATTCTAGGTTATATATGGTGTTATAAGGGTCTGTATTCTAGATTAAATATTGTGCTCTTGAGTCTGTATTCTAGATTAGATATGGTGTTCTAAGGGTCTGTATTGTAGATTAGATATGGTGTTCTAAGGGTCTGTATTCTAGAGTAGATATGGTGTTCTAAGGGTCTGTATTCTAGATTAGATATGGTGTTCTAAGGGTCTGTATTGTAGATTAGATATGGTGTTCTAAGGGTCTGTATTCTAGATTATATATGGTGTTATAAGGGTCTGTATTCTAGATTAAATATTGTGCTCTTGAGTCTGTATTCTAGATTAGATATGGTGTTCTAAGGGTCTGTATTCTAGATTAGATATGGTGTTCTAAGGGTCTGTATTCTAGATTAAATATTGTGCTCTTGAGTCTGTATTCTAGATTAGATATGGTGTTCTAAGGGTCTGTTCTAGATTATATATGGTGTTATAAGGGTCTGTATTCTAGAGTAGATATTGTGCTTTTAGGTCTGTATTTTTTTTAGATTAGATATGGTGTTCCAAGAGTCTGTATTCTAGATTAAATATTGTGCTCTTGAGTCTGTATTCTAGATTAGAAATTATGCTGGTAGGGCCTGTATTCTAGAAAAACTCTAGAATAACTCTGTAGCAGCTCTAAAACCATAACTGACTGTGTGGTGGTGTTTTTTTTTTTTTTTTACCATCAGAAGCTTTGTAAATTGTTTATATTTGACATTTCGTCTCATGTTTGTTCACCTCAGGTAAATATTTGCCGATGATGATTGCCGGCAGCGTCGTGAGTCGTGTGGTTTGTTGTTTTTTTCAGTCCTCCAGCACGTTGGCAGTGGGGACAGTGGGACCGAGTCGGCGTGCACGCCTCTACTCGCCAGGATGAGAACTTTTCTCACGCTGTGTTCCCCCAGCAGCAGCAGCAGCAGCATCCGGCCATTCCTGTAGAGGAGTCGAGGCAGTACAGCCCGGCCGGTGCACCACCCCGTATCCTCCACCCCTCCACACACCCGCCACAGCAGACCTCCATCATGGTGGACCTTCATGAACAGGTAGACAGAGCAGGATGTTCCAGGGTTATAGTACGATGGGTAAAGACATACAGCCAGTTTCTTGCTCCTAACAGTGGGGACAGTGGGAGCCTAGTGGGTAGAGCTTGGGCTATCAGTTGAAAGGTTGAGAGTTCAAATCCCAGCTCTGCCATGCACCCACTGTTGGGCCCTTGAGCAAGACCCTCCAGGGGCACCACACAATGGCTGACCCTGCTCTCTGACCCCAGCTTCGTTGTACTGTAGATGTGTTTATGTATATGACAAATAAAGGCGTTCTAATTTATTTTATTCTAATGATACCCTGCAGTTTGTTCTGATCTGGCACCCACTGTTCCACAGTGAGTGTTAGGGCCTTGCTCAGGGGCCAGACAGGAGCAACTTGATCACTGGTCACGTAGCCTTAACCACTCGGCTACAACTTTTCCTAATGTTGACCCATCAATTGTGGCTATAACAGCCTTTACTCATCTGGGAAGGCTTTCAGCAAGATTTAGGAGTGTGTCTGTGGGGAATTGTGTGCATACTGGATTTGTCAGCGGCTAAGAACATTTGAACTCAGCAATCGCGGGGTGTCCACATACTTTCGGCCCTATGTTGTAGCTGAATTAGGTGAATGTCATGATGTTGATGTTTTAATCTCCTTTGCTAAACAATATTTTTGTGTCTCCCCTTTAAAGATGCACCAGGGCTCGGTTCCCATCTCGTACACAGTTACCACGGTGACGACCCACGGCTTTCCCATGCACACGGGGCAGCCGATCCCGGCGTGCAACGCGCAGCAGCTCCCAGCATGCTCGGTAATGTTCAGCGGACAGCTCTCTCTGCTCTGCTGCCTTCCTCCTCCTGTGAGTTTGAAAAAGGAAGAGCCGGAAATGTCAGTGCCGTGTGTGTCGAGCGCACATCTCACTCCGCTCCAGCTTATCTCGGCTCAGAACCGGAGTAAAGTCATGTGCTAACATGGGCACCATTCATCAAGGCTGCTGGCATCACTCCTCATGAGCCATGTTAGCTTTTTCTGTGTTGATCGGTTGGCACGGACCATCATTTCAGCCAGTGTGTGTTATTGATCTCATGTATATGTGAAACCGTTGTGAAGATAAAGAAATCTGTCATCTGCTTAATTCATTACATCTGTATCTGTATGTACTCATCATGCTGCAGCAGCTCTTAGCAGCTGTATTATGCTTGCTTTGGCTTTTAATGGTATTTGATAATATGTTTTTACATTTTGAGAGCATCTGATTGAGCTAGAAATAAAACATCTCCCATTAGGAGGGTCACTTTGATTAAAAATGGAAAATGACTCTTTCATTTCTCCACAGCTGATCCAGGCGTGCACCATGCACCACCTGCCCGTGTCTTACCAGGCATTTCCGCCTCTGATCTCCAGCGAGCACTTCCTGTTGCACCCGAGTCCCCCTGTGGCGCCACACCAACCCCCGGCACTGGCACCGCTCAGCCACTTCATCCCCCTGCAGCCTCAGCACCCTCGTATGGTGAGCGTAGCATGTTGTGCAGACATGCAGACGGCTTGCGTCTTATTGGACCGCTGCTAGTATTGTGTACTTACACCGCTGTGTCGTGTTGTGTTCGCAGAGAGTGGAGAGTGAGGTGGACCTAAGAGGAGAGCAGCACCCCTTGGGAACGTTCTCCTACCCTGCCGCACATCACCCACCAGCAGCCATGCCCCCCTCCGTGCCCCTGCAGTACCACCTGCCCCAGGAACCCCTCCACCAAGAGCTGCCATTCGCAGTGGTTAGTTTTAAGCTTGTGTTGTACCTCGTTATGCCTCATTATCAGCTTTAACCCTGTAATGGTCTCATCAAGAAAATAATGTTTAAAAAATTATTTCTTTGCAGTTCTTAGTTTCTTGGTTCTATACCAAAAACAAAGACCCACTTTAAGCATGTTTCTTCAGATTCTGCTATTAACAGATTCTGTTATTATAATGATTATATAATATACAATATTTTGACTATAACACAGCTAAAAAATCAATATTAAAAGCCTCAGTGCTTTATTCCTGACAATTGTCCTGCTCTGGAGTTTCTCTATTTCTTGTGATTAACTTTTAGCACCAACATATTAGCGATACTTCACATGATTTTTCTATGTAACCTAATGTTAAATTCTCACATGCTAATAGTGATAATCACATGATATTATACTTACACGGTTGCGATAAAGTATTTTTGTTAAGACAGTAAAAGAAAATACAACCGTGACATTTCCCATCAGCCCCATGACCCCCTGTAATGCCATAAACCTGCAGAAAAACATAAATTTCCATTTCAGCAAAAACAATCGTTAATTGATAGGTGTGATAACAATATGTTTACAACTTTGCAGCAGTAGTACAAATGCTCTTTTGTGGCTGTTGTTATAGCTGAGAAGATCACATAAAGGTCACTCTATTTTAATAGCATTTGTTTTTGAAATGTGATGTCCAAATACTGTACATGTATAATAGAAGTTGAAATTGTGTGTGGACTAGATTGTTTTCCAGATTGTTAAAAAGCATGAAACTTATATTCTCACATTTGTTCACAAGCATAAAAAGCGTCGAGCCCCTCAAATCATTCGATGATGAAACGTTCGAACCACGCCGTGTCTTCCCCCCTGCAGCGACATATGAGCGTGGTAAATAATTAAACACCGGTCTGCTTCCATTCATATCGTCCATGATCATGCCCCATATTCATTTCCTGTCTCAGAGATCCGGTCTAGGATAAGACAAACCCTGGAATATGATTAAATTGAGACGTGGTAGTGTTGCTGTGCCAGAGAACATCAGAACAGTTTATTTTATATTCAGATTGTTGCACATAATCTAGAGCTTGTGCTTATATATATATATATACAGTGTATCACAAAAGTGAGTACACCCCTCACATTTCTGCAGATATTTAAGTATATCTTTTCATGGGACAACACTGACAAAATGACACTTTGACACAATGAAAAGTAGTCTCTGTGCAGCTTATATAACAGTGTAAATTTATTCTTCCCTCAAAATAACTCAATATACAGCCATTAATGTCTAAACCACCGGCAACAAAAGTGAGTACACCCCTAAGAGACTACACCCCTAAATGTCCAAATCGAGCACTGCTTGTCATTTTCCCTCCAAAATGTCATGTGATTTGTTAGTGTTACTAGGTCTCAGGTGTGCATAGGGAGCAGGTGTGTTCAATTTAGTAGTACAGCTCTCACACTCTTTCATACTGGTCACTGAAAGTTCCAACATGGCACCTCATGGCAAAGAACTCTCTGAGGATCTTAAAAGACGAATTGTTGCGCTACATGAAGATGGCCAAGGCTACAAGAAGATTGCCAACACCCTGAAACTGAGCTGCAGCACAGTGGCCAAGATCATCCAGCGTTTTAAAAGAGCAGGGTCCACTCAGAACAGACCTCGCGTTGGTCGTCCAAAGAAGCTGAGTGCACGTGCTCAGCGTCACATCCAACTGCTGTCTTTGAAAGATAGGCGCAGGAGTGCTGTCAGCATTGCTGCAGAGATTGAAAAGGTGGGGGGTCAGCCTGTCAGTGCTCAGACCATACGCCGCACACTACATCAAATTGGTCTGCATGGCTGTCACCCCAGAAGGAAGCCTCTTCTGAAGTCTCTACACAAGAAAGCCCGCAAACAGTTTGCTGAAGACATGTAAACAAAGGACATGGATTACTGGAACCATGTCCTATGGTCTGATGAGACCAAGATTAATTTGTTTGGTTCAGATGGTCTCAAGCATGTGTGGCGGCAATCAGGTGAGGAGTACAAAGATAAGTGTGTCATGCCTACAGTCAAGCATGGTGGTGGGAATGCCATGGTCTGGGGCTGCATGAGTGCAGCAGGTGTTGGGGAGTTACATTTCATTGAGGGACACATGAACTCCAATATGTACTGTGAAATACTGAAGCAGAGCATGATCCCCTCCCTCCGGAAACTGGGTCGCAGGGCAGTGTTCCAACATGATAATGACCCCAAACACACCTCTAAGACAACCACTGCTTTATTGAAGAGGCTGAGGGTAAAGGTGATGGACTGGCCAAGCATGTCTCCAGACCTCAACCCAATAGAACATCTTTGGGGCATCCTCAAGCGGAAGGTGGAGGAGCGCAAAGTCTCGAATATCCGCCAGCTCCGTGATGTCGTCATGGAGGAGTGAAAAAGCATTCCAGTGGCAACCTGTGAAGCTCTGGTAAACTCCATGCCCAGGAGAGTTAAGGCAGTTCTGGGAAATAATGGTGGCCACACAAAATATTGACACTTCAGGAACTTTCACTAAGGGGTGTACTCACTTTTGTTGCCGGTGGTTTAGACATTAATGGCTGTATATTGAGTTATTTTGAGGGAAGAATAAATTTACACTGTTATATAAGCTGCACAGAGACTACTTTTCATTGTGTCAAAGTGTCATTTTGTCAGTGTTGTCCCATGAAAAGATATACTTAAATATCTGCAGAAATGTGAGGGGTGTACTCACTTTTGTGATACACTGTATATATATACAGTGTATCACAAAAGTGAGTACACCCCTCACATTTCTGCAGATATTTAAGTATATCTTTTCATGGGACAACACTGACAAAATGACACTTTGACACAATGAAAAGTAGTCTGTGTGCAGCTTATATAACAGTGTAAATTTATTCTTGCCTCAAAATAACTCAATATACAGCCATTAATGTCTAAACCACTGGCAACAAAAGTGAGTACACCCCTTAGTGAAAGTTCCTGAAGTGTCAATATTTTGTGTGGCCACCATTATTTCCCAGAACTGCCTTAACTCTCCTGGGCATGGAGTTTACCAGAGCTTCACAGGTTGCCACTGGAATGCTTTTCCACTCCTCCATGACGACATCACGGAGCTGGCGGATATTCGAGACTTTGCGCTCCTCCACCTTCCGCTTGAGGATGCCCCAAAGATGTTCTATTGGGTTTAGGTCTGGAGACATGCTTGGCCAGTCCATCACCTTTACCCTCAGCCTCTTCAATAAAGCAGTGGTCGTCTTAGAGGTGTGTTTGGGGTCATTATCATGCTGGAACACTGCCCTGCGACCCAGTTTCCGGAGGGAGGGGATCATGCTCTGCTTCAGTATTTCACAGTACATATTGGAGTTCATGTGTCCCTCAATGAAATGTAACTCCCCAACACCTGCTGCACTCATGCAGCCCCAGACCATGGCATTCCCACCACCATGCTTGACTGTAGGCATGACACACTTATCTTTGTACTCCTCACCTGATTGCCGCCACACATGCTTGAGACCATCTGAACCAAATAAATTAATCTTGGTCTCATCAGACCATAGGACATGGTTCCAGTAATCCATGTCCTTTGTTGACATGTCTTCAGCAAACTGTTTGCGGGCTTTTTTGTGTAGAGACTTCAGAAGAGGCTTCCTTCTGGGGTGACAGCCATGCAGACCAATTTGATGTAGTGTGCGGCGTATGGTCTGAGCACTGACAGGCTGACCCCCCACCTTTTCAATCTCTGCAGCAACGCTGACAGCACTCCTGCGCCTATCTTTCAAAGACAGCAGTTGGATGTGACGCTGAGCACGTGCACTCAGCTTCTTTGGACGACCAACGCGAGGTCTGTTCTGAGTGGACCCTGCTCTTTTAAAACGCTGGATGATCTTGGCCACTGTGCTGCAGCTCAGTTTCAGGGTGTTGGCAATCTTCTTGTAGCCTTGGCCATCTTCATGTAGTGCAACAATTAGTCTTTTAAGATCCTCAGAGAGTTCTTTGCCATGAGGTGCCATGTTGGAACTTTCAGTGACCAGTATGAGAGAGTGTGAGAGCTGTACTACTAAATTGAACACACCTGCTCCCTATGCACACCTGAGACCTAGTAACACTAACAAATCACATGACATTTTGGAGGGAAAATGACAAGCAGTGCTCAATTTGGACATTTAGGGGTGTAGTCTCTTAGGGGTGTACTCACTTTTGTTGCCGGTGGTTTAGACATTAATGGCTGTACATTGAGTTATTTTGAGGGAAGAATAAATTTACACTGTTATATAAGCTGCACACAGACTACTTTTCATTGTGTCAAAGTGTCATTTTGTCAGTGTTGTCCCATGAAAAGATATACTTAAATATCTGCAGAAATGTGAGGGGTGTACTCACTTTTGTGATACACTGTATATGTGTGTGTGTGTGTTTGTCTTTTTACAGCCATATCCACACATGCTGCCCAGGCGTGGAAGTGGCCAGAGGTATCGCTTACAGCAGCCGTTGCCTCCTCCACCCCTTCCTCCACCCTACTACCCAGGCTTCCTCCCTTACTTCCTGTAAGAATCCTTTATACTTACTCGGTCTGAGAACAGTCACTGTACTGTGAGCTTTGTAGAACTAGTTCCCATTACCAACTCCACGTTGGGTATAAATGTTATAGTGAAAAAGTTTGTTGCTTGTAAAGTGTTGCTTTTCAGTCCTAATACGTTAAAGGCAGACGTGGCTTCCATTTTCAACATAATTAATGCCTCCTAGGAACTAATTTTCTTAGTTTTTTTGGGCATGAACTAATGCCATTCAGTCTCTTTGTTGTGGGTATAAATGTGTGGCTCTAGTTTCAGCATAGTGGGCATGAACTAATGCCCTTGAGACTTTAGGTTGCTAGTGTGATATTATGGCTCATTGATACATACTCTTAGTCTTTATATAATGGGCAAGAACTAATACCCTTAGTCTTTATATAATGGGCAAGAACTAATACCCTTAGTCTTTATATAATGGGCAAGAACTAATACCCTTAGTCTTTATATAATGGGCAAGAACTAATACCCTTAGTCTTTATATAATGGGCAAGAACTAATACCCTTAGTCTTTATATAATGGGCAAGAACTAATACCCTTAGTCTTTATATAATGGGCAAGAACTAATACCCTTAGTCTTTACATAATGGGCAAGAACTAATACCCTTAGTCTTTATATAATGGGCAAGAACTAATACCCTTAGTCTTTATATAATGGGCAAGAACTAATACCCTTAGTCTTTATATAATGGGCAAGAACTAATACCCTTAGTCTTTAAATAATGGGCAAGAACTAATACCCTTAGTCTTTATATAATGGGCAAGAACTAATACCCTTAGTCTTTATATAATGGGCAAGAACTAATACCCTTAGTCTTTATATAATGGGCAAGAACTAATACCCTTAGTCTTTATATAATGGGCAAGAACTAATACCCTTAGTCTTTATATAATGGGCAAGAACTAATACCCTTAGTCTTTACATAGTATGTATGACTAAATGCATATGAGACTTTTAAGTAATAGGCAAGTAATAAGCACTCAGTGGGCACAAACTAATACCCTCCTGTATAGTGGAATTATACAGCCTATACAATCATTGCTGTAAAATTCAAGTTATGATTTATAAGTGTACATATAGGTTCTCTGAACTGCTTTACCGCGGTAACTGTGTGTAACTGTGTGTAACTGTGTGTTTTGCGTCCGAAATGTCCACAGCTCGATGCTTCCTGTGCCTCCAACTGCTGTGGGCCCCGCCATCAGCCTGGACCTGGACGTGGACGACGTGGAGATGGAGAACTACGAGGTGAGACTCCAGTCAGATCAGGATCAATACCTCAGCAGCCGTGCTAAGAGAACACGCTCAACGTTGTTCCTTCCGTTTCAGGCGCTACTGAACCTCGCCGAAAGGCTCGGAGAGGCGAAACCACGAGGACTGACGAAGGCCGACATCGAACAGCTTCCGTCCTACAGGTTCAATTCAGAGAAACACCAATCAGAGCAAACGCTGTGAGTAAAGTAGAACATGCAGTCTGTGGTGTTCTGATGGTTTTGATGATTTAAATCCCTCTAACGTTTAAACAAATATGTGTTGTTTTTCTGTCAGGTGTGTCGTGTGCTTTAGTGATTTTGAGTCAAGGCAGCTACTACGAGTTTTACCCTGTAATCACGAGTTTCACGCCAAGTGTGTGGACAAATGGTTAAAGGTAAGTAAGCTCTCGGACCACCATGAACCACCAGAAACACCCTTCTATGAAAGATCTCGTTTGTTTAAGAAACTAATCCAGTCAAGCCCCATATCATCCTTTTAAAGTAGTTAATTTACTTTTTTACACCTACATTGCTGAGTGGGCAGCACGGTGCCTCATAGCAAGAAGGTCCTGGGTTTGATTCCCAGGTGGATCCTTTCTGTGTGTGTGTGTGTGTGTGTGAGTGTTTCCTCCGGGAGCTCCGGTTTCCTCCCACAGTCCAAAGACGTGCAAGTGAGGTGAATTGAAGATACAAAATTGTCCATGACTGTGTTTGATATTAAACTAGAACTGATGAATCTTGTGTAAGCAGTAACTACCGTTCCTGTCATGAATGTAAGCAAAGTGTGTAAAATATGATGTTAAAATCCTAATAAATGAATAAATAAATACATTGCCGCTGAGGTGAGAAGTTTAGTGTGAATTGTGTGTGTGTGTGTGTGTGTTTGTGTGTGTGTTATTTTGTTTTGCAGACCAACCGCACTTGCCCGATCTGCCGTGCGGACGCGTCCGAAGTTCACCGCGACGTGGAGTGAGTCCGGGCCTTCGTCGTACACTGGAAATCAGCACAAACCTTGGAGTGTGTGGTGGGAGAGGGCACACACACACACACATACACACACACACACACACACACACACATACATGCGCACCATCCAACCCAGCCTAACGCAGAAGCATCTCCCACCATCACCTTTCCACCTGTAAAGCAATCTGGGAATTTTTAATCCGGACGGCATCAGACCTCCGCTGTGCTTCATCGTGTGAAAGCTCCTGCCTCCTCTGAGCCTGGCAAACTCCTGTAATCTCCTCTCTAGAGTTCTGCAGATTTCCTTTCTCTTTCTCTCCAAAGATTAACCCGTACCGCGTGTCGTGCCGGCATCGTTTACACAGTCGAATGTTCTCTAGCTGTTCGCTCACTAATAAATCGAGTCGTGCTTTGGCGGCGACGAGGAAGACGGAGGAGAGGATCGGAATGCCGACTGGGTCCGTGGACGTTACTTACCGCTCAGTCGTACGAGAAAAAAAAACGACGGCTTTGTCCATTCCACTGGCTGGAAAGAATCATTAGCTGCATGTTTGTATAGGTGACAGGCTATAGTGACTTGTTAATAATGTACGTTTTGCAATAATGTATCGATGATTTTAATAGCGCTATCCCAGCTTCGCTAATGTGAATGAGACCGGCTCGGAATCTCAGAAGATAAAAAAAAACAAAAAACAATACTGCAAATGAACGAATGATCGAGTGGAAGCGTGAGTGTGTGTGAGTGTGTGTGAGTGTGTGTGTCCTCCTGGGCCTCATCGCTGTGGAGTTTTGCACTGTCGCCGTGCTGGAAAGGTCACAAGGACGAGGACCTTGTCGTGACCTCCTCCAGAAATCCCTTCATCCCTTCGCTCTTTTCTCGATGGTCTCACGCGGACTGTTGTTTTTGGTTAGCAATACTTTCGAATCGACGAGCTTCACGCAAGTTCAGCGGACGAGGAGCAGCGGGAGGACGGCTGCGGAGGAATTTCAGTTCCGTTTTCGGACCTCACGAGAAGGTGCAGCCTCTTTTTGCAGAAAGCAATACGCGCAAGCGGTGTCAGTCCTCGACGCGTACGTTTCCGTTCTGATTTTTATTTCGGAGGACCGGGCTTTTCTCCACTCCTGTGAGCCAAATATTCAATAACTCAAATCCTCGACACAATACAGCTCTGCCTTCAAGACCTTGACAAGCACAACCTTGCTGTTAATCTTAAGTAGAATCTGTAGGTTTCATTGTTGTAGGTTTTTAAACTGGTTATTTATTGCTTTTAATCCTCTAATTCCTGGAGTTAATCTGAAGGACGAGGGCAGAGCACTAACGCCGTGTGTTTTAGACGTGTGTGGGTCTTGCTGTGATAGTGATGTGGTGTAACCGAGTAAAGCTGCAGTAGGTAACGTTTGGGGATCCGTTTGTGGCGCGTCACATGTGAGAAAAGTCCAACTTTAGGGCTGTCGACAGCTGTGACTTAATTAATAGCAAAAAAATTTTATTTTAGGTTAATCGGCTCCAACCCTTAAATATAAGCTTTCACTTAAAGTCTCCTGGTACTTCATGGAGTACATGTTAGGTTTACCAACAAGGTTCTCAGAGCCTTTGTAGAGAAAACAGACTCAAAGCGTCACAAATTCGTCACCATATTTAACATTATGATTAAAAATACTTTCCTCTATAATGTGTTCCAAATAGTTTGTAGTAGTCTAACCAAAAATCTGCCGAATTGATTTGTTGAGGTGTTTTTGGCCTCTCTAACCATCCTCCTGACTGTAAGGAAGCAACAAGGGACTAAAATGCACTTGCACCCTTTTCTGGATTCCTGTTCGTCTTACACTTGTAAAACATTTGATGCATTTTAATTGTGTTTTTATGAATAATCCTTATTTTGTCCCGAAAGACGAAAAGAATCTGGCTTGTTTGACCTTATTTATAAGCCAGTGGAGGTAAAATTGACTTACAGGAACGACTCACAAGAACTTTGTGTTTTAAAGTCTATTTATCTACAGAATTAATATTATTATTATTGTTGTTGTTATTATTAGAAGTTACATACTGCAGCTTTAGGCATTGTGTGCGTAGCATCGCTGTTGGAATAATCCAGCTAGTCTTAGACAGGAGAATGTCCGATCGCCCTGTGTTGCATCCTCGTTGACGGCTTGTGTAGCAGGCGCCTGTAGTGAGTTTATAAAGGTTATAATTGATAGCGAGGGGTCGTCGTTGTTAGACATGCACTGTAAAACTTGTCCAGCTCCTGGTTCGCTCTGCTCAGACTCAAAAAACCAAACTGAAAAAAAATGGGGATGAAATATCGAGGGTTTTTTTTTTTGTTATGCTAATTATAGGACAAATATATATGGTATATAAAAATAAATATATATATATGGATTATATATATATTCCTATATTCCTGCTTCCTTGTGTTGAGTAGTTCTAAGCAGACTCGCTTTAAAGGGAAGCGGTTTTAGCATGCGAGTCCGTCCTGATGCTCGCCAGGTAATTAAAAAAAAGCCATCGTGATGAATTTAAACACACTTTTATATTAATCTGTGTATACATATCCGTTCTCTGGCATATACTAAAAAAAGAAAAATAATTAAAAACATTAAAAAAAAAACAAGAAAAAAATACTCAGGGCCTTTCAGTTAACGTAAAGGAAAACAGAACAGTCGGGGATGGATTCGAAGTTTCTCGGTTTTCCTCAGGCCGTGCATATTTTAATCCAACTAATATTCCTTTTTAATGGTATTTAATATTACACCGGCATGCAAAAGAAGAAAAAAAACTGAGAATAGGCATTGCGTCACTGCGACCGATCATCCAAGTGTTACTCAGAGCTCTTATTGTTCTCATCCTTAAAAGTCGTGATCCTGTCAGGAAAAATAAAAAAGATAAAGCAGCCGAACGCATTATCCTACCTAAACCACTACCAGATACTATTACCAGTGTTTGCATGGGGAAAAAGAAACTTGTACTCCAGTGAAAGATTTCTAGACGTGACCGAGCGACTATTTAATCGTGCACAGTAAGTATGCATGCCTGTCTTAACCAGATCCCGGCTGGTTTATTTTAGTTTTAGTTTCTTTCGTTCCTCAGTTCTCGTTGGCTTCGGGTTCCGGAGACTTCCGGCTCAGCTGAAAACTGCCATGCGTCGTACTGCACAGAACCGAGCGACTACACTTAAAAATAGATAAAAAAAATAGTGATTGTAGTGCTTGGCTGGGTGTAGATGGTGTGGGAAGAAGGCCGTTTTTGGCTCTTGATCACATTCGTGCTTCTGCTGTTGCCTCAGCGACTGAATACTAGATCACTGAAAGCCATATAGTGAAAAGGTGCTAGATGTCTGTTGCTCCATTCACATACAGGAATGCAATAGTGTGCTATGACTCTCACGTACTCTTTATAGCATGCAGTGCTAGTAGTGCCCCTAAATACGCTCCGTTAATGCAATCGTTCTGCCAGATTTATCCCACTCAACCCAAGTGGAGCTGATCAGTCCAGATCGTTTGGTGTTCCACAGGGATCTTGAGATTTTTAGACGCATCCAATGTTCTTCCCCCAAGTGAAACCTTTCATGTCTGAGTTCAGTCTGTGTACCAAGAGCATTTACTGAGGTACCACAGAGCCTGCTCTGCTTTTCCATCACTGTTATATACTTCATATCACAAAACAAGGCACCTTTCAGGACCCATTTCATCCCACTAGTGGTCCAAAAGTACGAGGGTTCTTCAAAAGGTTTCCGTACTTTTTTTTTTAACTCTTCAAAAACAAACTCACTTTTCTACATCGTCACCTTCCGATGCATTTTCCCAGCGTCGTATCTTTGTTTTTGGTTGAGCGTGTAGCCACTGATGCAGCGCTGCTTTCACATCATCACATGAAAATCTCCTTCCCCTTAAAGCTTCTTAATAAGTTCGGACCATAAGCTCCCAATCAACCAGTCTCTCGGACACGACCAATTACTCCTCCTGCCACCCTCACCATTTATAACCAAAATATAAACTTTTTGAAGGTCCCTCGTACTTTGGATGCCTTTCGGTTCACCTCGAAATACGTCTGCAGATCTTCCAGCTTTTCTTTACAATTTGAATCCATCAGACCTCTTTCTGTGTTTTTGAGAGGTGTTGGGTAAACCGAACACCCGTACACCTCACAGACACTTACTGGAGGTGGGCGTCAAACCTACCAGCTGCGCCAAAGCAGAATTATGTTACTTACACCCCCCACCAAAAAAAGGACAGAAAATACAAACGCAAACATGTCAGCAGATTCGGCTCTTCCGCCGAACGGTTGCTTTAACGGCGTCGACAGGGTTTTAACTGAAAGAATCTTTTAAACTAAAGTTACTGTTAATCCAGCGACACTATCAGCGCGCGTCCTCGCCGTGTCGTCTTCTTTTACTGCCCGCACGATCAGATCGAGTGCATCTGCCTTAAATTTCAAGCGTGTATTAAAGGGGACTTGTCTTGCTCGCACCAAAATGTAAAAATATGTACCTGCCATAGGGGTCTTTTACCTTAACCAAGCACTATCTGTAAATGTTGCAGTTTAAAAGAAAAAATAAATAAATAAAAATAAAAGAATTCAGCTGCCATATACATGAGCATTTTAGCTTGGGCGGGGTGGGCGAGGGTGGGGTGGGGATCTGACGGCTGTTTCTATCGTTGTCTTATTTAGATTTCTAAGCAAATTTTCACATGAATCTGATTCCTTAAGAACCTCAGTGTTACCTGTACTGAAAAAAAACAAACATACATAAATAGAACCTTGTAGTCTTTCTGTGATCCGATTAATGAATAATCTCACAGCTTGTGTGGTGCAAAAGTTGTGTTCCAATAAGCAGCTCCGATTCTTTAGGACTTGTGATTTGTTGATTGCTCCGTAGATGCCACTGATTGTTTACCAATGATTTTTCTTGCTGTGGGCTCGTGGATTGTTTACTGTTCTAATAGCCGCCCTGGCCTTCAGGGGGGTGCCACCTACACTCCGTAGCCCCCCCCAGGGCACCGACAGGGCCACAGGCATGTGTTCTGTGTTAGGAATACTTTCTTGTTTTGCTTTGGTACTTGCACATTTACAGTTACCTCATTTTTGCCATGTTTGTATTTGGAAGAAAAAAAACCCAGTAAAAAAATAAAAAAGCTAATATATATTATATATAGGAAATGGTTCTTAATACTATAATTTTTTTCATTCCATTTGAATCATATTGTTTGTAGCATTTAACATATAACTAGGTATAGTGTATTATTATATACACGTCTGTATACTGATTGAAATTTTTAAGATTTGTACTTTTTTTAAATGAAAGTTGCTAGTTCTGCTTTACCGAGTAGTGCAATCATATTTTTTTTAATTGTTGTGGCTGATTTGAGAGGGTTGTTCACTAATAAATGTATGATGTATACCAATACTACGCTGACTAAGTAATCACTGCTCTAACTGATCTTGCACAATACAGCTGTTTACTGTTCAAACAACTGTCTGAAGTCTTCTTGCATCTCACACACACACACACACACACACACAGTTCTTTTAGCAGTAATCAATACTTTAACACCTTCATTTCATTTTTATCAACTGATTTATCCTGGCGTGGGCTGCAGTGGGCCCTAGAAGGCTTTGACATCCCCTCCTCAGGCATAGCTAATCTAGGGCTGGGCGATATATCGTAAATATTGAATCCCCGACTGCAGTCGAGGTGGATATATTGCTCCTCACGCCTCCTCTGACCTGCGCAGCCCTTAGCGGAACCTCTTTTTCACCTCTCTATCTGCTTAATTAGGATCCTTACACAGCATTTGAAGACCCCACCCACATAGTCCGGACATCCCACCCTAGCAGAGACGCTTCTGCTGCAGGCACTGCCGATTATGCCCTCTAGATGGCGCCCAGCCGACCGGTGGCAACTCCGAGTTTCCACCCGAGGAGTTCAGAACATTGGCGCTGGTGTGCTAGCGGAATATCCCGCTGCGCCACTTGGGCGTCCAATCTGAACATATTACATGATCACGGTGAAGTGACCATTACAGGATTATACACGTACCAAGCCCCTTATTAGCTGCATTTATTGACTTTGCAGTACAAGCTGCACCTGATCCAGATTAAATTTGTGGGTATTCAGTTACTGACTGTAGCCCGGCTGCTGTTCTGTACCCCAGTGACCGGATACCAGAGCAGTTTGGGTGATGGGCCATTCTCAGCACTGCAGTGACACCAATATGGTAATAACACTGTAGTGTGTGTGGGATAAGTATAGCAGGTGCAGCAGTGTTGTTGGGATTTTTAAACACCTTAAAGTCAATGCCTGGAGGAAAATACAAATAGGGCGGTTGTAACTAAGTGGTTAAGGTACTGGACTAGTAATCAGAAGGTTATCAAAGTAATCAAAGACCCTCAATTGTATACTGTCACAACTGAGTCCTGCACGTCACATCCCATCGCTACGACAATAACACCATTACCAAAAATATAAAGTCAACAATGTTTTTGTTGTTAGAAAGTGTCCACTAATAAAAGAAGACAGCTCTAGTCTCGAACTGTCCACCTATAACCAGGACTAATCAGGTGTGTCCCTATTAAAGAAGTAGCCTGCCCCACCCTCCCTCGGACACAGCAAGCACATTTAATGATTTTTTTCCACAGTCCTAAACACATAAATCAGCGTTTTATTTTCAAATAAGCAACAGGAATGTTTTTAAAATGTTTAATTTAGAATTGGAAAAATTACATCTTTACACGAGCAGCCCCATCGGATGAAATCTGGGCGAAGGAGGCATTAATGAATGACCACAGGCACACGTTACTACTACAGATACAAAGCCACAGAGAAAAGCTGTGGCCCTCGCCCACCCCAAACAAAGCGCCCGCCCACCCCAAACAAAGCGCCCGCCCGCCCACCCACCCACCCACCCACATCAATTTAATGGTATAAGTCGCAAACAGTCCCTCATTTGGTCATCGTGTAAGAGCTGGTCATCTTCAATCCGCTTAAAAAACTAGTAACGTGGACTGGATTTAGGCTTTAAATATAGGGGTCGTATTTACAGGGCCCGTATATCTCGCGCTTACGTAAAACAGAACCCGATGAGAAAGGGGGCAGATCTGCAACTGAATTAAAGGAAGTGTGAACCATCCCTCGCGCACGCAGCGGCCGCTTCACAGAGCCGGACGGCGCTTAGCCGCGAGGAAGCTGCGCTCGGCTCAATGTCAATCGTCTGTGAGGTCCTGCACGAAGAGCACCTCGCTGCGGCTCAGGCCGGCGTCCTTCAGCGTGGGGGGATTGGGCTCCTCCTCGGTGGGCAAACAGGGCAGCACGCGGCGCGGGAAGCTCGTCACGATCTGGAATTTCTCCGGCGTCTCTTTCAGGGAGAACAGGAAGTCGTGTATGACCTGAAAAAAAAAAAACATGGTGTGTTTGTTTATTTATTTATTTATTTATTAGGATTTTCACATCATGTTAAACACTTTGGATACATTCATGACAGGACAGGTAGTTACTAGTAACACAAGATGTGGGAGAACATGCAAATTACACACAGAAAGGGCCCGGACCGCCCCACCTGGGGATCGAACCCAGGACCTTCTTGCTGTGAGGCGACAGTGCTCCCCACCGAGCCAAAAAAACATCAACAAAAAAAAACAGGTGCTACCGACCTGTTTGGCCAATCAGCAGACACAGTGGGTCTGAAAACCTAGTGCCCTCCTACACTCCCGAGAAGAGGGCGCGTCTAAATTCTACGATCGAGTTCTTTTCATATGTAAATAAATTCTCATTCATTACATTCATCAAGTGTCGTTTGTTTGTAAATTCGGGCTCGTAAGGGACGGTTTAACCGTTTTCGGTACACAGAGGGAGACGTTATTGGCGTAATCTCTGTCCTAAGTAGTGCGTCTAAATAATCTGCCTTATAAGATCGATCCTCTCTACTGAGGCAGCTAACCAGGTAGGCAGTAGGCAGCGAGGCAGCTCACTAGGTCTTCAGGCAGACCCATAATCTTACCAAAACGCTGCTGGTGTGGACTTACCGTCAAAGACTGCGAGAAGAGGAAGCGTCGCTTTACGCGTGTGTCGTTGGGCAGTTTGAACATGATTTCCACGCAGTCCGGGTCGTCCTGCGGCGGTTCGGGGGGCAGACACTCGGACTTGCGCTCCTTTTCCTCCGCAAGCGTCTGTGAACGAACACAATCGTGCAGGCGGTCACTCAGACGGAACCCGCTGCGACCCACTGCGACCCCACCGCTCTACGTTTCCCAAGCCCGGCCGTGTCCTATAGAAACGACGCGCTGCGTGTGCGGCTGCTCACCCTGCGCCTCCTCTCCTCGGCCAGCAGGCTCTGGCGCTCCGCCTCCTCCTCTTGCCGTTTCTGCTCCTGCTCCTCCTTCTTCTTCCGCTCCTTCTCCTGATCGGCACGCAGCGAGGCCAGGTACGCTTCGTCCTGCTGCTGCCGCAGGACCTGCGTCTGGTTCCTTTCCTCCCTGAGCAACACACACACACACACACAAGCAATCAGAATCGAGGATCTGCATAACAGGCGATCAAGTGGTGCAGCGCCTGCACAGAGCCCTGACTTTCAGCCTATTTAAAGAGTCTTGAAGTGCAGTTCTGGTCCATCATCAATGCGCTTTTGACTAAATGGACACAATATCCCATAGACGCATTCCAAAATCTTTCTAAAAAAAAAAAATCCGTATTATTTATGCCTATAGTTTTAGAACAGGATGTCAAACATTAACCTTATTTTAATGCTGTGTATTAAAGTGAAAAAGAAAACAGGACACCCACCTTTCAAGCCGTTCAGACATCAGGTAGGTCTGATTAGCCTCTATGATGAACGTGAGCTGATTGATGAGATCCTGGGGCTGAATCACGCCCTCCAGCCTCCCCACTACGGTCATCTTCCGGTCCTTCAGCATGATCATGGCCAGGAACGGGTACGTGTTCTCCCGCAAGGCCTGAGACACTGAACGCAAACGTACGATGACGCAACGAGTCGCCACAAAATTCTTTGACACGTGTATGAACCTTCTAATAGCATTCTAGAGAATCTGAGTCCAGGTGTGTGACGTGTACCTCTGTATCCTTCGGGCCTGCTGGTGGAACACGCCCAGAAAAGCATCCGCGTGTTGATGAAAGTGAGGACCTCTTCAGTACATAACGTGTTCCTGAGAAAGGAACGTAGAGGGGGAAACGAAACAATGTAAGGCCAGATGGAGTAAAAATTTACGAATCTAAATCAGCAGATCCTCTTAAACTGACAGCATAAATCATAGTTCAATAATTTGACAGTAACTGTAGATGTAATGTATTCTGGAGTGAACAGTTACAGCAACTTCCACTAACAGCTCACATGCATGGTTGTAAACATCATTTTATATTAATTTCATTAATAACGTGTGTTTTCCCAGAAAGAGACTGCAAAGCTTTCAGTAGCAACACTTCCTAAAAGGTGCGGTAACAGCTTAGGGAAGGCCTTTTCCTGTTCCAACATAACTGAAACTCCGGTGGCCTGTACAGAGCCCTGACCTCAGCCCCACTCAACAGCTCGGGTATATCCTCAAAAGGTAAAACCGCCTACCTGCAGAATTCGTCGGTGTCCTGGTGGTCATCGCCGTGAAGGTACACTAACAAGTAGCGCAGCTCCCGTTTCGCGTCGTTTAGAGCCTGTGAGAGGTAGAGAGGGCAAGACGTGCCACTTAGCATTCTGTTTTTAATACCCAGAGGTGGGCATTAATAGGTTTTTGGTAGAAACGGAATAAGTGCTTTATTTTTCCCTTCAACTGTTTTAACCACACTAATCAAATGAGTCACCCCGATATTCCCTGTGGGGTCCTTGGGACCTCAGACCCTCTCAAACAGCATAAAAAACATCCTAAACCTCATTATCATCCATAATTTATGAAAACATACGCAAATAAACATAATTTTATGTTGATATTGAGTTCCCAACACCCTCTAATTCATACAGTTATGCTTGGGGTCTCAAAAACCCCACAGGTTGAATACACGATTAAAGCCAGGAGATTTTATACGTTCGTAGATTCTGTCTGGTGTTGAGGGTACAGCCGGGTCACACCCCGGTTCATTTGGCTAATTAATTAATTAGATTGAACTCAATGTGTTTTATTTTACCCACATAACACTGGGGTGAGGAACAAGGCAGTAAAGCCAGTGTCAGCAGAACACAATGTTTAAAGGATGAGATTCAGTAATTTTGCTTTCCACTTGTGTATAAAATTATCAAAAAGTCGCCTAATTGCAGTTATTTAACCTCATTTTAATTAAAACCACGTTCCAACAAACGATCAGCATACCTGACTGTACGTTCCCTGGTAGAATACAGGATGTGACTGTCCGTATTTCTCTTCAAAACTTTGGATAAAGGACACGACATCTCCGACCGGATCCGTCACACGACCGCGCGGATCGGGCCTAATGAACCTCAGGGCGAACCTAAACGCAGAGGCACGAATCCTCAAATGTAATAAAATTGTTATTATTAAGAATCACATAAACACCAATACTATACTGGATGCTCAGTTTTAATGCGAATATAAATTACCTGAATATGTCCAGAAATGTGTAGTATGTGAATCTGAACGGCAGCATTATCAAATAATAACTCCAACCCAGTAAACCCTGAAAGAAGACGCAGAAAATGAAAAGTAAATCATTTACTTGAGACATTTAAAAAAAAACACCAATATTTTATTTATTTGTTTGGATTTTAACATCACGTGTGTGTCATTTACTGCAAGGTAGGTATTATATTTCTACGACATTAATAGTAGAGCTGGACGGACGACTTACTCTAGGCTGAGGCCTCGACACTATATAGCTATACACTCTGTGGTCTGCTGTGTTGACCTGTAACGGTCTGACGGAAGGTGGGCTGAACACGCTCGGAACTCCTTCCTGCTCATTAAGTCTGTCTTGTACTGCGGCCTGCAACGAAACAAGATTTATCATCACCATTACTGTCATCATCACCATGGAACAGCTCAGCACGGCAACTCGGAATGAATAATTCAGCACGTTTATTAGCTCTTACCTCGATGTTCCAGTTGTGCTGTTCTAAAGTGCGCCGACATTGGTCCATGGACTCCAGTCCCGTCAGGTCCTGAGAGGGGGACGGATCAGAAATTTTATTCAGACCAGAGTTAGAGAAATAAACGCCATCGTGGTACGAATTCTCACTTCATTATTATGAGGATACAGAGAGGTGAAGCAGTAAAGGTCCAGGAGTCCGAGAGTGAGTTCTAAGTGGGCTTAATTATATTTTATCGATCATATCAAACAATCTCAGCAATACATTCAGACTAGCGTGCAGTTTTAAAAAGCCAAAACACTGATCTGCACGACGACTTTTCAGCCGATTCCTTTTTTTTTTCTTCCCAAGAGGTGGTGGCTGACTTGAGCAAGGTCATTACTCTGAAGTTCAGTTTGGACAGAGGGGAGACGTCATGGCCCTACACACCTTCGGAGAGAGCCTAGGATACTTTAAAATAATATTTAACAAATCTAAGCAAATAAATCCTTCAGACCTGCATGTATTCGATACTATAGCAAAATAAACAAGAAATCAATAATGAGGGTCTTGAAAAACAGCCAAGACTAAGACCGGATAAGATCGGTCATCAATCACACCGTGTTCCCACTGTAATCACACAAGTTCCAGGGATGTAAAGTGGGAGAGACACACAGTCTGACATCATACATAACAATCATCATGGATGTGGCCTGGCAGTGAAACCGGAGCCACCGGAGGAAACCCACACAGACACGAGGAGAACAAGGACCCAGACCGCTCCACCTGGGAATCAAACCCAGGACCTTGTTGCTGTGAGGCGGCAGTGCTACCCACCAATTACTGCAAGAAAGGTATGTGTTCCTGATCGAGAGGCTAGATCCCAACAACACTGCTGTACCTGCTAAACTCATACCAGAACAACACACTTTACATTTTCAGCACTTAGCAGACGCCTTTATCCAAAGTGACTTACAGTACAGATACGGTATACAATCTGAGCAACTGAGGGTTAAGGGCCTTGCTTAAGGGCCCAACAGCAGCAACCTGGCAGAGGTGAGGCTTGAACCAGCGACCTTTTGATTACTAGTCCGGTACCCTACCCTGCCCCTTATATTTACCATATATTCACTTTACCACTATATTAGGGACAGTGGGAGCTCAGTGGTTAAGGTACTGGACTAGTAATCTGAAGGTTGCCGGTTCGAGCCCCACCACTACCAGGTGGCCACTGTTGGGCCCTTGAGCAAGGCCCTTAACCTTCAATTGCTCAAAATAAAAATTGTGTACAGTCATAATTGTAAGTCGCTTTGGATAAAAGCGTCTGCTAAATGCTGAAAATGTAAATGTAAATATTAACATGATAGTGTCATTGCGGGGCTGAGAACGGTCCACCACCCAAACACCTTCTGTTTTGTTGGGTTTGCTTCTGATTGATTAATTATTTAAAGCAACAGATGAGCTACATACAGTAATTGTATATCCACATAGTTCATCTGTATGGTACTAATAGCTTGTAAAATAATCAATAATAGTATGTACTAGCTTGGTGTACCTAATAAAGTGCTTGGTGAGTTTCTGTACAGATATCCACATTTAGGCTACTTTTATTAAGAGTTTTTATGATTATTTATGTTTAATTTGATTGAATTTGTGTTAAATTAAACATTTGTTGACATTCAGAAGAACAAACTCGGTGACAATTGTGACTGTATGAAGTCAGTCAGCCAATCAAGCTGTGACGAGTCGAAACTAATGGAGATCACCAATTACAATCAACACAAAGAGAGAGAAAGGAAATACATTAATAAATAAATGATTAATAAAGTTTAAAGGCAGGAAAAGTAAAAATCAGGAACAGAATGAAACACAAACACAGTCGGAGAAACGAGCTGTGTCAGAGCCACTGCTAACCAAGTTAATGCTAACTGACAGCTGCTGGTGAAAATCAGCCTCAAGTCTATTTATTAATATCATTTACAGATGGAGAACATTCTAAATATAAATAAAAATCTATTTCCTATTTAAATGTGATGAATGTTATAAACGAAACTGCGCTCAGGAGCATCCAGTCCCTCAGATTAGCTGCGCTGTCGGATGCTAACAGTTTCACTTCACAACAATAACACGTTTAAACTAACCCCGCCACCTGAAGCAGCGCTGAAACGGTACAGTCACGGTGGAGAAAAACTCAAAGCCAGTAAAACCCGAGAGGAAATGAAGCTGCGAGAACCTGAAACTGCAGAAGTTTCTCAGTCTGAGCCGGAGATAAATCCTGCTCCTCTGGCGCCGCCATCTTCCCTCACCATCACCTCTAACACTGCGTCATGACGTTTAAACCGAGCGCACGTAGCCTTACACGTCAGACGTCGCCGTGCGTGAACCACGCCCCCTGCCGAGCCGGAGACTTCTAACAAGATATAAAAGTATTCATTCATTCATCATATTAATTAATCTATTCATTTATACATTTATTCATTCATGTATTCACTGATTTATATCAATTTATTCTTTTATTCATTCATGTATTCATGTATTCACTGATTTATATCAATTTATTCTTTTATTCATTCATGTATTCATGTATTCACTGATTTATATCAATTTATTCTTTTATTCATTCATGTATTCATGTATTCACTGATTTATATCAATTTATTCTTTTATTCATTCATGTATTCATGTATTCACTGATTTATATCAATTTATTCTTTTATTCATTCATGTATTCATGTATTCACTGATTTATATTAATTTATTCATTCATTCATTCATTCATTTATGTATTCACTGATTTATATCAATTTATTCTTTCATTCATTCATTTATTAATTAATTAATTCATTCATGTATTCACTAATTAATATTAATTTATTCATTCATTCATTCATTCATTCATTCATTCATTAATGTATTCACTGATTTATATCAATTTATTCTTTTATTCATTCATTCATTCATGTATTCACTGATTTATATTAATTTATTCATTCATTCATTCATTCTTTCATTCATGTATTCACTGATTTATATTAATTTATTCTTTCATTCATTCATTTATTAATTAATTAATTCATTCATGTATTCACTAATTTATATTAATTCATTCATTCATTCATGTATTCACTGATTTATATTAATTTATTCATTCGTTCATTCATGTATTCACTGATTTATATTAATTTATTCATTCATTCATTCATTCTTTCATTCATGTATTCACTGATTTATATTAATTTATTCTTTTATTCATTCATGTATTCATGTATTCACTGATTTATATTAATTTATTCATTCATTCAAACATTCATTTATGTATTCACTGATTTATATTAATTTATTCATTCATTCATTCATTCATTCATGTATTCACTGATTTATATTAATTTATTCATTTATTAATCCATTCATTCATGTATTCACTGATTTATAATAATTTATTCTTTAATTAATTAATTCATTCATTAATTCATTCATGTATTAATCCATTCATTCATGTATTCACTGATTTATAATAATTTATTCTTTAATTAATTCATTCATTCATTCATTCATGTATTCACTAATTTATATTAATTTATTCATTCATTCATTCATGTATTCACTGATTTATATTAATTTATTCTTTCATTCATTCATTTATTAATTAATTAATTAATTCATGTATTCACTGATTTATATTCATTTATTCTTTCATTCATTCATTTATTCACTCATATTTATTAATGTATTCATTGATTCTCTTATTCACTCATATTCATTAATTAATGCATACATTCATTTCTTCATTCATCATTCATTTACTCATATTAATTAATTCAGTCATTCATTTATTAATGTATTCACTAATTTTCATTAATTCATTCCTAAATTCATTCATTTATTCACTCATATTTATTAATGTATTCATTGATTCTCTTATTCACTCATAATTATTAATGAATACATTTACTCATTTATTCATTCCTCTATTTACCATATTCATTTATACATTCATTCATTTACTCATATTAATTAATTAATTCATTTATTTATTGATGTATTTACTGATTTTCCTTCATTTATTCCTTAATTTATTCATTTATTCACTCATTTATTAATGTATTTATTGATTCTCTTATTCACTCATATTCATTAATCTATTCATGCATATTCATTCATTCATTTACTCGTTTACTTCAGTACCTAATTGATTCTGATCCTGGTGGGTTTAGGCCTCCCCCAGAAGTTTTTTTTAATGAATTCATTAATTGATTCACCCAAAACACTGGTCATATTTATTATTAGTAATGATCAAATAGACAGACAGACAGATACTTTATTAATCCTGAAGGAAACTAAGGCCTCAGTAGCAAGTTACATAGATCAAAATTAATAGTACACACTATAAAGATTCACATCATACGAACAACTATCTGTATAATCACAACACCACACTACAACAACAGGGCCTGTGGGTACATATGGAGGTGTTATTTTGGTAAACATCGTAAGGCTGGTGTAGATTGTTAAGTTTCAGTTGTAAGTAAAGCATAAATTAAGTGCAAAGATAAAACAGTGCGGATGGGTGTGCAAAGAGGAAGTAGTGGAACATACTATTGCTGAGGTAAAAATTTGAGCACCCTCGCCTGTTCTTCATTACTTCACTGCGCATGTGTATAACCTGCACGCATGCGCAGTACAGGTCAGAGCAGCTCGATGGTAGTGACAGTTGTTGATGGTGCACCATGGCGGCGGCTTCCAGTCCGGTAGACCGAGATCAGGCGGTTAAAGCCTCCGCGTCCGGAGCCTCGGTGTTCGACCTGTCCGATCCTCCCGTTATAGAGGGGTTCAGTCCTCTCCACCGGCCTAAAGAAGAGGGCTTCAGAGATAAATTCATCCGCAAAACTAAAGAGAACCCGTTTGTACCTATCGGTGAGTTATATAAACAACTCAGTAGTGCTGCTGTTTACCTTAAATATCACTGTTTACTACTGAAATAATCCATTATTACATTACTTTATTCTTTATCAACACAAACATTTATTATTCTAAATGTATTATTCTCTTTTGTTTAATATGTGTCCTAAAGTTTGATGCCCTTTAGCAGCTCTGTTCCTGTTACATATTCTCTCTGTATGGCTGGCTGTGACCTCTGAGTTATAATGACACAATAATAATCGAATAATCGTAATAACAATCTTTATTCGATTAATTCGATTTCATTATTTATTTATAAATGTTTTGTAGATGATATTAAAAATGGATAGATAAATGGGTGGATATATAGATAAACAGATATACAAATGGATAGATGGGTAATGAATAGGGCTGGGCGATATGACCAAACATTTGTATCACGGTATTTTTTAAGATTCTGACGGTTTTATGGTATATCACGGTATGTTTTTTGATGTATGACTGGGACTTTTTATATGTCTGTGGCTTATTCTACTGTCATAAGTATATAATGAAGGTTTTAAGTGCTGTAAGCTTTGCTCGACCTCACAAAATGACACAATATACGTATGATGGAATCAGTCTGCAATAAATACAATTATTATAGTTTATTTAATATTTAGGTATTATACAAGTACTTTTAACTCTCACTTTTATGAATAAAACAACGTTTGCAAACTCCACTGTACAACTTGTCCACAGGTCTGTTGTAGGAAAGTGGACGACTTTAAATATCTTTGATTCCAGTTCGCTTCTAACGTTGGAATAGCGACTAACATTACTAACAGTATTTTCACCCCGTAAGACAAACCTGGAATCCAGTGTTTTAATTATCGCTCTGAAAGCTTCTGTCTCGACTGTCTGTAAAGGAATCGTGTCCTTGCGTATGTGGATCGTTACTGCGTTCGTGATATACAGTATATAGTGTTTTAGTCTGTTCTAAACTGCCCACACGCCTCATTTCTTCGGCAGGTTCTTCCGGTGCGTATTTGGTCTCCCTCTCTTCATCCTCCATCTGTTTTTGTTTATTTTTTTCGACCATATTAAGGAAACCTCTCTCATCTGTTAACACTGTTATACTAACGCTACCTGGCTAACTAGTGAGGCGCTCCTTAGTGCTTTCAGCGGCGAACAGTATTATATGATTAGCTGCCTACTGAAGCCTACAGCTGTTGTAATATCTATGTATTAAAATCCATACTGTACAAGGAATTTAAGACGGTATACCGAATGTACCATCATAGCATCCAGCGTAGTACTACATTTCCAAATTCTATATAATAACTATTATTAGTTCATGTACATTTATAAGGGATCCCTGGACCTCATATGAAAATATACCAGAGCAGGAACAGGACAGATTTGCTAAAAAAGTTTCCTTTGAATCTGGGACATAAATGAGTCCAAATGAATTAGAAACAACTAGATGAAAATAGGTAAAAAAGGGGAAACACACACACACACACACACAGATGGATTAGTATGTAAGGCAAAATGGGCAATACCAGTAAAGGTGGCACCACAAAGTGGATCCATGTGATAGGTTTAGCTCATTAAAAGGCTAATTAATGGACTTGTAAGGTACATGTACCTAATAAAGTGTCAGGTGAGGGTATCTGCTTCAACTTAATTTGTCCTTTGTGTGGTCGTGTGTGCAGGTTGTCTGGGCACGGCTGGAGCGCTCATCTACGGACTCCGTGCCTTCAAACAGGGCAAGACGCGCCAGTCCCAGCTGCTCATGCGCACCCGCATCTTTGCCCAGGGATTCACCGTCGTGGCCATTATAGTGGGCGTAGCTGCTGCAGCACTGAAGCCCAAACAGTGAGATGGAGGAAGAGTGAATCGAGTTACAGCCCTGTTACTCGTGCCTGACATGAGAGATCGCTACAGACGGATTAAATAGTGGAATAGTTTTGCTTGTCATCACTTTAAGCCTTATGTTCTTATGTTATATTGTAATGGAGTGGTCGGAGGAACCCTAGAGGTTTAAATAAGTGTTTCATTTAATGAGACGCGCTATGGAAAGGATACACAGTATCCGAGAGGCACTGTGTGAATTTACTCTCTATTAAAAGATTTGTTTTCTCTATAACGATGCATTATTATATATTTGTACGTTTAAGGATGTGTTAGATATAATGTATGCAGTAATTAATGATCATTTGCTTGACATTAAACCTAAAAAACAGTATTACACTGGAGCTACATCAGTTCCGAAGTGCAAATGCACTCAAGTTATTAGGAAAGGAGATTTGAGGGCAAATTGGGGTGAAGCAGAAATGAAGGAGCTGTTGGATATCTGTGTCAGACTGAATTCTAAAGTGTAATAATTTAGCCTAAACACAAATACACAACACGGCTCAATGTATGTGCACACCTCTTAAGTTCTGATTAGTTCAGCCACACACATTGCTAATATGAATAAAAGTAATTTTTATGAGGAAGGTAAGACCTCAGCTAAACCACACGCTTGGTGTGAAGCATCTCCAGTGACCTGCTTAAAGTCGAATGAATGAGAATGCACACAGCTTGGTGGGTATATAAGGTGTGCAATCCATCCTAGCAGATCACGTACACCCACACGTGCTGATTATCTTCCCCGGCGCGGATGGGATCTTCCAGCAAGACGATGCGACACGTCACACGGCTAGAAATGTCCCACATTGGTTGGAAGAGCATGAGCGAGACTTCCGAGCACTACCCTGGCCCCCTAATTCCCCAGACTTGAACATGATTGAGCATCTGTGGGACCACCTCGATGGTTGTGTTGGATCTATGCAGTCAGCATGGCTCCAGATAGCTTTGACGACCTACCAGGACCTTATCGAGTCTCTCCCAACCCGTCTAGCCGCTGTCCGTGCTGCACACGCCGCTTACTCTGGATATTAGCTGCTGCTCATAATAATGTGGATTGTTAACCAGCCACTTTATTTCTTTATTGCTAGTTATGGGTCTGACGACTAATAATTATAAAAAGGTGCATGTTCTTCTAAAATAAATCCTGTACCCACTGATTGTAATCAATTATTTTGCCAAAATTACAGTTTGAGGTCCTGAGATTGATTTGTTCAGGCATTCTTGGTCACAAATATGAACCATTTAAACATGTTTTACCAGTAAAACACATTTTATTGAGTTGTGCACATGAGAAAGCACACTTCCGGAGTTCAGTATGAATAAAAACATTTCAGAAAGATTCTCATTACATTCCATGTGCACGTTGATGCACGACCATCGACTGAAAGTCTAGAACATCATGACATGAACCTGATGACCGTCTCGACCCATCAAGCCCAGACTAGTCGGGTTTTTCCAGCACTGCGAAGTCTCGATAGTCGAGAACTAAATGAAGCTTATTTATATCGTAGTCGAGCGTGGACATACAGCTGAAGTCTTTGGCAGCCAGTCGACCACAAGCTGTCGTACTGTACACCGGGACAGGCCGTCAGAAAGGTGAGCATCCGATCTAAAATAACATAAAGGCCCCAGAACTGTACACTAACAGAAATGGACGTACTTCAGGTTACACAAATGTGAAACGTACAAAATACATACTGACGTTACATGGGATCAACCCTTAACTGTACCAGTCCTGACACAAGCAGGTACGTTTTACTGCTTCCATTTCTGAGCGTTTCAAACATGCTAAACTAATTACAAGTAATAAAGTAGTAATTAATCAGCACACCGATCCATCACCAAATGATTTCTAAAAGCTATTTGGCTATTTATTCTTAATGGCTAGTCCATTTGACATTAGCCAGGACAACAAGGGGTGTGTAGCTTACTAATAATGACAAGGTAAACCCTAAAACTGGCCTGGGAACAGAGCGGTCACTCACTGCCTGGATGAACCTAACATGAGGTTTATGATTTGTCCTTCACATTTGTGTTCTGAGTGACTGGCACAGCCATGGATGGCATGTACACGGCAGTCCACTAACACAAACCCGGCAGGGAGGCTTTTCCACAGGTCTGTACCACTAACCCTAGCTATTAGATTACATTTATTTACCATCATGTTTTACACACAGGTAGTTACTAGTTACACAAGATTAATCAGTTTAGGTCTTATATTGTGAAACACAGTCACGGACAATTTAGTATCTCCAATGAACCTGACTGCATGTCTTTGGACTGGAGGAAACCCACACAGACACAGGGAGAACATGGCAAACTCCACACAGAAAAGACCCGGACCGCTCCACCTGGGACTCGAACCCAGGACCTTCTTGCTGTGAGGCCACTGTGCCGCCCTGGATTGCGTTTAACCCATTTCTCATGGCGATCCACTCATATTGATGATTAAACAGATGATAAACATCAAGCCAGGACTTTTACTCAGAGTCAGATTGTTTACCGTTTATTGTTTGGAGTTCTGATATCAGTTCTGTATGATAAATGAAGAAATTGTGGATGGGTGCACCCCTCCAAACAGAACAGAACAAGAACAGCAATAAATAATCAAATAACCTACAGAAATATGAGTAACTTGGATACAGAGGTTATATCTGAACTGGGTAAAATATAAGACAGTATGGTAGGCAATAAAACATGTAAATGAGTAGCTTTGGAATATGGATCGGCCGCTTATAAGCATTGTGGTGATATGATGCATTATTATTGCAATAAATTCGCTCGTCTACAGATAACATTATCAGCGCTGGTGGGTAGCGTGTGTTACCCTGTGCCACCTCAAACGTTTAATACGCTGGACTAAAGCAGCGACAGAGAGCGAATTGACAGACCATGTGCATTAATATTAATATATGGTAATAACAAGCATAATTCCGGAGTGTGTTAAGTAAACGATGTAGATGATGGTACAGCGATATTGCCACACTGTCAGGTTAACCTGTTTTTGATTAATTCTTATGACAAAGCAGAGCTTTAATGCTTTACAATGGTCTGAGGGTCCACTACTAACATTTCCACCATCTCAGCATGACAATTTAAAACAGATGCAGCTAAAATTCTTAGTAATTTGTAGGTACCGTATCATGGTGGAGGTAAAAAGACTCTCCCATGCACCCAGGTGATGCAGCAGAATATTCCGCCAACACACCAGCGCCGAGATTCTGAACTCCTCGGTTCGAAACTCGGCATTGCCACCGGTCAGCTGGGCGCCATCTAGCGGGCATAATTGGCACCGCCTGCAGGGAGTGATGACCGGAATATGTGAGCGGGGTCTTCCAACACTGTGTAAGGACTCTGATTGGCAGATAGAGCAGTGCATGGGTGGAAAAGGGTTCTGTTAAGGGCTGCGCACGGGTCAGAGGAGGCGTGAGCAGCAATATACCCTGCTCGACTGCAATCAGGGATCCACAGCAGCGAAAGACAAGCTTTATGCTCATATATATATATATATGTGCCCATAACCACACTTTCATAAGGTTGAGGTTTCACACGATAACCAATCAGAGCTTGTTTACATTCCGTCTAGTGAGCCGATAGTGAGAGAGCTAAACCTGTCTCTATAAATCTGCAAGAATTTTATACTCATGTTGGCAACAGGTATAACTGAAACACCCAGATTTAAGGATTAGCAGTGAGGCTTTATGAGTTTATAGTAAATCAGTTTATAGAAGTCAGTTTTCTGTTTAGTTTTCTTCTCGAGAAGAAGTAACGTAAAGAGCTGAAGCACAACAAGTATGTTCCAATTCTGTTCTTAACCCTTTGACCCCCCCCAGGTAAAATCACAAACGTGTGCACTTAACAAAAGACCTTTAAGCAAATAATGAATTAAAAAAGGACTGAAATCATCTTCATTCATAAACAAGGAAAGGATTTGTAATGATGTGCGAGAGAAATAAGGACACCAGACACCTTCAGTAACACTTCAACAGAAAAACCCAAAGTTAGTGTTCGCTAAATAAAATAAAGTGCGAGAGGAAGAAGGAGATGAAGAGAAGGCGAGATGTGGCGGAGCGGGACGAGGCCTCAGCGACTCAGCGGCGTCTGTTTCAGGGAAATGAGGACGGAGCGCATTCGGGAAACGTCCTTGGTCTGGCGGCTCGTCTTGGGGTTGAAGTCGCACAGCCACGCCACTTTCTCCCATTCGGAGCCGGGACGGTCGTCGTCGCACTCCTTCAGAAAGGCGTCCTCTGATGCTCTGTACACGGACACAGGAGATATCAGGATGGAAAGCAGGTCGTGGTCTGAACGCTACCACACGTCACACGCCATGCTCATAAAATAATCCATTCCGTTAAAGTACACTGAAATTTAAATGAATAATAAGAATACGAATACAGAGGGAACAAAACCGAGAACCCTGTGGATGCAGACATGCACATTCATCACAGAGAACAGCTTCAGCACCACATATATATAAATAAATAGTAAAAGCATCTGCAAAGGACCTCAAACTCCATAAACCACAAATAGCTGAGACGGAGTGTCAGACCAAGTCAAACCACAAAATGTTACAAGAATAAAGTCATAATATTTTAAGAATAAAGTCGTATTATTTTGAGATTAAAATCATAATATTTTGTAAATAAAGTCGTAATACAACGTGAATAAAGCTGTAATATTTTGATAATATAGCTGCAATATTTTGTGAATAATATTATATTTCTAAAGCTGTAATATTTTGAGAGTAAAATCTGAATATTTTGTGAAATGTTTTAATATTTTATGATTAAAGTCACAATATTTTGTGAGTAATGCTGTAATCTTTTGTATACAAAATCGTAATATTTCTAAAATAAAGCTGTATCATTTCCAGAATCATAATATTTTGTGAATAGTTGCAATATTTGCAGAATAAAGCTGTAATATTTTAAGAGTAAAGTCAAAATATTTTGTGAATAAAATCATAATATTTTAAGAATAAAATCATAATATTTTGAGAATAAAATCATAATATTTTGAGAATAAAACTAATATTTCGAAAATATATTTGTAATATTTTGTGTATAAAAATCATAATATTTCTAAAATAAAGCTGTATTACTTTTGAGAAAGTCATAATATTTTAAGAATAAAACTGTAATATTTCTAAAATAAAGCTGTAATATTTTGAGAATAAAATCATAATATTTTGTAAACAATGTTGTAATATTTTATTAATTAAGTCGTGATATTTTGTGAATAAAATCATAAATCATAATATTTATAGAATAAAATCATAATATTTTGAGAACAAAGCTGTAATATTTCTAGAATAAAGCTGTAATATTTTGAGAGTAAAATCATAATATTTTGTGAATAAAGCTGTAATATTTTAAAAGTAAAATCATAATATTTTGTGAATAAAGCTGTAATATTTTGAGAGTAAAATCATAATATTTTGTGAATAAAGTCGCAATTTAGAGACGCACAGATGCATAGAGGTGGCGCATTAGCTCCAACCCATGAACTGCCTAATCTGACTTTATTCTCAAAATACTACGACTCCTCCTTTTGACAGTGGCTGTAAAACGTCGTCGTACTTTCACCACCAAAAAATACAAAAAGGTTTTCCTTCTGTTCGGTGAACGCTGCATTCTGCGACCATAATTCACTTGTCCACAGCACACGATGCGTCCTCCCGAGTGCCGTGGCTGTAATTCTGACTGATTTAAGAAGTGAGACGGGTATGACCCCTTTGACCATTTTGCCGATCTGTCCTTTGCAGCATGCTTACAAAGAATGTGAGAGTAAACGTACACGAAGCCTATCACATCAGAGTCGGGCTGTTTGTAGAAATTCTTATCAGCAATCCTAGTGTGCAAGCAGCATCAAGAAGAGAGGAAAAAAAGGAAGACGAAGGGAGGAGAGGAAGGAGAGAGTCAGTTCACACAGAGTGTCCTCAAACAAACCCATCATCACCACCCACAGCACCGAGATCGAGACTGTGAGAAATATTAATAATAATATTACTTAAGAGCTTATTTAAGCTGTTGTCAAAACAGCCAGGTAATCATGGGAGTAACTACTGCTGTTTTCATGTTTCACCTACAGTGAGGACGAGACTGTTTACTGTTTCTACTGCCTAAAATCCTCCTGTATGGGAACGTGCAACATTTCCTAGTATTAGAGTCCGTTTCATTACAAAAAGCTGTTCAGTATTCTAGTACCTTGACTGCTGGGATACCCCCTGCTCTGAATTAAAGATGTGAACCAGAATCTGTAGGTCCTGATAAACAGTAATTAATGCACACTGCTCTAATACCTCCCGATTCTGAAGCTGCTGCACTTCCCAGAGTTCCGTGTACCGAGGCTGATAATCAGGTTAGTCAAACACACCGTTACAGGAAATTAATCATCGTTTTTCACGGGCTCGGCTGATAAGCCAGAATTAGCTTGAATCAGCTTCAACGTTTCTGCTGTGGCACCACTAACAGTCACGGTACGGCTGGAGACCTGTACCTGTTGTTAACTTTATTATTTTCCATTTGTTCTTGCTGGTGAACGTGCCAGTCCTCCAGCTCCTTCTTCGCCTTCTCCCTCCACTCAGCTTCTGCTGCTTTAGAGGCTATATCTGCAGAGCACAAAGAAAAGAGTCAAAGCTGAAAGCATAAGAACGTTTTTTAGTGTCGATTTACACTACAAACAGACCGCGTCCAACCAGGGATGCAGATTTTGACACTTTCTGTTGGCCGATAAGCGCGTATCGTCCAACACATCGGGCTTCATAAGCACGTCTTTATGCTGCATATTAGCTGTATGTGTATGAAATAAATAGGAAATCTACAATAAACTTAAAGATCTTCACAATAACACATAACTACTGTTCTCTGTTCGTCTGCAATAAGCACCCAGCAGCGATTCATTACCTAACTGTTCCAGTCGCGTCTTCTGTTCCTCTCTCCACTTGCGTAAACTTTCAGGCTCCTGCCTCTGGACGTCAGCATGGGCGATGGCCGCATAACCGTCCGACACACCGTTGGACTCCTGAGGGGATCAAAAGCACATGCTGCGACTGTTTTTTTTTAATCATTAGGCTAATCATTTCAACAACAAATTAATTGTGCAACATTAGTTTTTAAGTGAAAGTCGGGGTGGTGATCTGTCAGCGATTTAATGCTCTAGACCACCAGCGCTGAGCTACACAGACACGACTGACCACGCAATACTGCTTCCTGTGCAAATCTGTCTCAGTCGGGTGAAAAGAAGCCAGCACTAAAACTGACCGTATGTACAAGCTGAGATGAAAAACTACAGGCAATCACCACTGTGCCGCGATGGTAGGGGGTTCGAATCCCGGGCTGGGATCACAAATACAGAAGGCGTATGGCATTGCACGAACCTAGCTGTTGATTGTGCACACATCAGTGAACGCTTTGTGCCAGTCCCCAGCCTGGATAATCAGGTAGGTTGCGTCAGGAAGGGGCATCTGGCGTAAAAGTTGTGCCAAATTAAATATACAGACGAATGATCTGCTTCATTTAAAACAATGCTATAGTCAAAACAACCATGGTAAATATGAGTAAAAGTATAAAGAAATAACCGTGTATGATGTGTACCTGAAACAGGTCTCCGTTCATAGCTGGTCCTCCGAAACCGTCTGCTTAAAAAAACCCAAACAGATCATTTAGGCAAATTCCTGCTCACTACTGGAGTTTCATTAGCCCTAACTTCAACATAAATGTACATTTCAGTTTATACTCAGGTGGACACCAAGCTGTTACGCTGACCTAGAACATTGATTACAATTTTCTTGACCATCATCAGTGCCCCAACCCTACAGATCAGCTCTTTTGACCAACTGGGCACAAATCTCCACAGACATACTTCAAACTAGTGAGAAGTCTTCTTAAAAGAGTGGCTGTTGTTCAGGCTGAAAAGATCACACAGAGGTCACGTTGTATTATAATACTATTATTATTATTATTATTATTATTTTGCTTTAGGAATATGATGCCCACTTGACCACAGGCTCATGGTCAGGCGTCCAAATACTTTTGATTTTATAGTCTTACTTTCCGCTGCCAATGTTGTTTGTCTGTCCATGTTTGACACATTTTCTCATGGTTTAAGAGTTAAAGAATAAATAGTTTTTCTGACTATTGCTCCTGCAATCCACACACTTGCTACGTGGCCCATTTGAAACTCAGTTAGTTGCATCGTGAGCTTATTTATAGCTCATATATGATGACAATTACCAATAAACTACATCAATTTGTGCTTCTGTAACTGTTAATGTTGTTTATTTTGCCATGAGCTGTCTACCATGTCCAAAATGAGACGTGTAAAGATAGAACCGATACAGGTTTGACAGGTCGAACTAGCTAGCAGACGTAGCTAATGCTAAGCTAACAGCTAATGCTATTTCAGACAGTAGTAGTTAGCGCTATGCTAACTAGCCCGAATTCAAATTATATCAACACCTTGAATTATTTATTTACATATCTGAGGTCAATAATATGATTCATTAAAATTCTGGTGAGATTATGTTGAATACAGACGTTAATAAATAAATAAATAAACGCTAATAAAGTTAGAATTGAAACCGAAGCTAGTTAGCTACAAGCTAACTGAGCTTTACCTTGGAACGGGAGAGAAGCCGGGTGTGAGGGCTGGGCCGGTGTGTCCCCGAACCCGAAGCCGTCCTCGTCGTTCTCTATCCCGGCGATCTCACTCTGCTGCTGGGCGAGAAACGCCGCGGCCGGGTCTTCTTCCACCTGAAACCCGGACACATCGAATCCCGAATTGGCCATAATAAACACTCTATTAGTGGCTGTCCTGCTTCGGTTAAGAAAACGAGTTATCGAGTTTAACTCTGTTCGGTTCTAAACGAAATGTAATGTTTAATATCGGAACGATTTAAATAACGAAACTTTTATTGATAAACCGAGCAGCTCCGATGTGGCGATGTGGAGTCGGAAGTCAGGTGGAAAAAAACCGAGCAACAATGTCACTTACGGGCCGAATCCCAAATCACAACCTAGTGCACTTAGTAGGGTGCAGACGCCATTAAGTCCCACCCTAAGTAGTGAACATGCGCAATACGGCCAAAAGTATGTGGACACATTTATATTTTTGATATTTAGCAGACGCTTTAATCCAAAGCGACTTACAGTAGTGTGACAGTGTACAGTCTAAGCAACTGAGGGTTAAGGGCCTTGCTGAAGGGCCCAACAACAGAAATGGTGGGGCTTGAACTCAGCAACCCTCTGATTACTAGTCCAGTACCTTAACCACTGGCTACAACGTCCCTATGACACCATGCTATGCATTCATTCATCGTCTGTTTAACCACTGCTTCTTACTGTTTAGGGCCGCAGTGGACACACCCTGGAAAGGTCGCCAGTCCATCAAATGCCAAACACACACACACACACACACACACACACACACAGAGAGAGAGAGAGCACCCAGGGAGGTCATGCATACTCCACACAGACCACTCCACCTGGGAATAGAACCGAGGACCTTCTTGCTGTGAGGCGACAGTGCTACCCACCGAGCCACCGTGCCACCCCAATATAGGGTTAAATCTTATTCCAACATTCATTCATTCATTGTCTGTTTAACTGCTTCATCTTGTTTAGGGTCGCACACACACACACACCTTGAGAGACTGTTTGGTATCCCAAACTGACCTGCTTGCCTTAGGACTGTGGGATGGAAACCGGAGCTCCCAGAAGAAACCCACACAGACCTCGACTCTAATCATGGCACTCAATTATTAAATCAGTAAAATAGATTAGACACTTTGGATTCCAACTCATAATTTTTATTTATGTTTGGTAAGTAATATTGCAGTGTTTTCTTCTTTTTAAAAAAAAATCATTTTTAACTTTGGTTCTTCCCATAGCTGTTTGTAAATTCATCAGAATTTGATGTGTCAAAAAAGAACATGGACATAACGTGTGGATCCTACAACAGCCTCCACGATCCACACCTGAAGACGTTTTTTAAGAAGCCCCAAAAGAAGAAGAAGCTTATTAAACAGGGCCTCATTACCCAGGATAATCAGGTACACACATTAGGCCAGAGAACCAACCAGGACTGACCATTTTACACCTTTTACCTTCGTCAGAAAATCTGCTGGAACTTCCAAACTAGTGTTTTATTTTGAACCCAGGATCTTCTTGCCCAGGACAGTTTTTCCAAATATTATGCATTATTATGGAGTACCCAGAGCGGTAGAGAGAACAGAGTGGCGACACTCCCATAGGGAACCGTTGGAAAGGGGGCGGGACATATTTTCTGTGCAGCTTCCGGGTTGTGGAGCTCTGTATAGTTCCAAACATCCCATAGAGCCCCATTCATTTCCACTACTTATCAAGCATTTTTAGCTGTTTGTTGCTTTGTTTTAAAAAAAATAATGAATTTGATGTCATTAATATACGTAATACTGTTATTATTTAGCATTTGCTCAGCACTAAATGTTACATGTTTATCTTAATTAATAGGTATAACTGAATTTAGCTTAGTCAGCTAAGCTAAATTATTGACACTAGAGTCTTTTCACCTAAAATTGATTAATTAAAAGTTGATTAATCAAGAGTCTTGTTACAGAAATGATAATAAAACATCAGAGCCATAATAAATCATTATACTTTTACTTTCATTCTTAAGTACATTTGAAGGTAAATTTAGTTTAGTACTTTAGTGGAGGTAAAGAGTATTTTTACTTTTACTACTACTTTTACTGGAGTAATATGTTACCTTGGATATCTCTACTTCAACTCAACTACATGGTTTGTGTACCTTGTCCACCACTTACATTAGACAAAATGAACTAGTGCATATTAATTATGAATTAATTCATGTATTACATGTAGGAATAAATTATTACTTACTCATGAAATAAGACATGAATTAATGCTATTTCATGTACCTGCACTATAATGTTAAAGGTATTGGTACGGTAGTGTGTTTATGAATCTGTTCATTCAGTGCAGGTAAACCTTATGAATCCAGCCACATGGCTTAGTGTTTAACCAAAATGATTATTATTATGAATCCTCAGGAAAGTGAAGGGAGATTAGTTTATGTAAAAAACAAAACATAAAAAACTGTCTAATCTCTGTACTGTATATTGTCTCTACTACTTAATGATATCGCATTATGTAATGTATGCTAATATAATGTACTGTGTGTTAACAAGAACGACCTATTAAGTCATTATAAACATCAATCTTCCACTTCATATACCAAATTGATATTAAAGCAGATGCAGTAAATGTAAACGCAGTTGAAAATACCCAGAAATTGTACAAATGTTTATTATTTACTGTTTAATATTTCACTCACTGCTGCCTGTCCCATATGAGAACATGACAGCGCCGGGTTTGTTTGGAACTATTGGAGGGTTACATGAACCACGTGACCGCGTGGCGGCGAGATCAAGGAGTGTCGCAACTCTCTCTATCTACGGCTCTGGGAGTACCCACTCCCTTCATTTGCTTCTAAAAAGTCTCCACCCTTCTTGTGAGACTTTCAACATGATTTTATTCATTCATTCAAAAGGGCATTTGTAAAGCCAGTAGCAATGATGAGGAATGAGAAAGTTTGGCTCTCCTTCGTTGTTCCAACGCATCCCAAAGTAGTTTCTCCACAAGAAACTTCCTTAAACTTGCCAAGTCTGTTTGGACCTCACTTTGCACAGAGGGGGACAATAATAATTTGTCCACATACTTTTGGCCTCCGTGTGTTTATTACTTATAACGTGATGTCTCCATCTACTGGATATGGCTGTGTATATATACAGTACATATGGGAGTCCATGCAAACTCCACACAGACCGCGACTCTAATCATGGCACTCAATTATTAAATCAATAAATAGATTAGTATATACTGTACATTACCAGTTACTAAAATGAATGCATGTTGCCAACAATCTTGAATGATTAATGAATATATTAAAACACTTTTTCATGTGTATATTTGGGGACCTGGTCTGCAAGTTTACAGCTGAATGTCACTCAGGAAGACAGACTCTCTCCCAGGATCGTCTGTGTCCTTAAAAGAAGATGTGACAACATATTGATTTAGTAAAATGTCTGATGTCTTGTTAGTTCACTTCATATCCTGCAGAGCAGCAGGTCGATTTAAGACGCGTCCACTAAAACATCGTCTCAAGGTGCATGCCTGCACAAACACGTCACTGACCACGTGGCCTCTGACGTGACTTCGAAAGTTTTGGAGTCAATTCCGACTCAATTCTATGTTCAATTCACTGTTTTGGGAATCAATCGAGTCGATTCCATACGTTCAGCTCGTGTTTTGAACAACTCTTTATTTTATCTTTATATTGTTAGTTCTGCCTAACATTAATCGTTAAGCAGTATAATTGTTTAGCTTAAATAAATGCATTTAGAATACATACAATTGTGGGTAGTTATTTACAGACATTTATTAACAGTAACTACAAGTGCTTAATGATTCTAAATATGTTTATATAAATACAAGTGCTTAATGATTCTACAGTATATATGTTTATATAAATATATAAATTTATATACGTTTCTATCTATCTATCTATCTATCTATCTATCTATCTATCTATCTGTCTGTCTGTCTGTCTGTCTGTCTGTCTGTCTGTCTGTCTGTCTACATATGTTTATATCTATCTATCTATCTATCTATCTATCTGTCTGTCTGTCTGTCTGTCTGTCTGTCTGTCTGTCTGTCTGTCTGTCTGTCTGTCTGTAAAGATATGTTTATATCTATCTATCTATCTATCTATCTATCTGTCTGTCTGTCTGTCTGTCTGTCTGTTTGTCGGTCGGTCGGTCTGTCTGTCTGTCTGTCTGTCTGTCTATCTATCTATCTATCTATCATGTTTTCTTATACATACGTTATAACTTCGTTTGTCGTTCAGATTTACTATTTTTTATTTTTATTTATTTTTCTTTTTTTTTCTCTGAGACTTTCTGAGACTATTCTTACTTCAAAATACTACACGACCACTTTTTGCTATTCCTGCCTTAAACCCAGTGGGTTTTTTTCGTCACAGGATCCACCGCGACCCTTAGCAGGACGAATTTGTGAATAAAATGTTCGGGGGGGGGGGAACGTTGCAGTTGAGCCGAATCGACTCCGTAGCTTTTGAACCGATTCTTATTTCCAATGACTGGATTTGAAGATTCGACTCTTTCGTGGATCGAGTCTCAGCTGTATTAAAGTGCGGGAGTAGAAACCGTTGGTGCCCCTGCGCGAGGAGAAAACCCATTTTAACCGTTATTATCTGTATAAAAGCTACAGTTTACTGTTTATATTCGGTGTTTTTGTCGTTCCTGTTCTTTAGAAAACTACTTTTATGATGTCTGAAGGCCAGCAGGAGGTAATTATGCTGTTTTAAAGTGTTTTTGTGGAGTAATTAAAGTTAACATAATGATAATTCTGTCCGGCTTTGGCGATAGTTTGTCGGTTTGCTGCAGAACCGACAAGTTTAACCGACGAAAACTTGCTAAATTCCTGCAATAAGTCTCATTATTTGTGTTAAATAGCTTTTACTGCTGATTATAAATACTTCATGTCAGCTTGGACGGTCAGTTTGAGTGGAAGAACCAGAGTTCTGATATATACTGATATATGATCAGTAGTTTCACACAGAAACCTATAGAGCTGAGCAATACTGGAAAATATCGCGATACTTAAAGGCATTTCCACTGTACACGATATGTACACTTGTCTAACGTTTTCATTCATTAGTTAAAGACATTGCTTTCACTGCAGTCTTCAGATTTCAGTTATCTTTTGCACTTTTCTGGAACACAAACCTCCTTTCTCACCCCAAAACCTTCATAAATGTCAATTCTTTTATAAGTTGATTGTTGTATTTGTTAAATCTGCTGAGTCAAGTACACATAAAGTGCTATAATGTCGTTTAACTTGTGTTATGGGCACAGTTTTTAATCAACATTTATGATTTTGTGTTGTGTCTGTGTGATTTGCAACAAGCTTTTTGAACTTGGTGGTGATTTAAGTGTTTTTTAGGTCTTACTGACTGGCAGGAGTCGATTATTCCACGTACTTTTCATTAATCAGAGTCAAAGTAGCACAATTTTGATCCATGGTCATTGAAAATTGACCAACTATAGTCAAACAGTCACTAATAAGGACTTAAATGGCTTTAACACAACGTTAGCAATCATGTTCTTTATTTTTTGACCACTAAATGAAGTTGCTGTATGATATTTCTAAACAAAAGCACGAGTTTCGATAATTTGGTCGCAGAAAAAGGACAACCGAGAGTTTGAATCGTCAGCGGTGCTATCGTCTGGTCGGGCGTCTACATACAGACATGATTGACTAGGTGTGGTGGTGGGGGTGGGGATGTCTGAGGCCCTGTGATGGATTGCTGTCCTGTCTTGATCTGTCCCGGGTGTGTTACTGTATTGCCCCCAGTGATTCCAGCGGACTGAAACTGTACCCACTCGCACCCCTGACTTGGATAAGGTGGCGGAAAAACATGGAAATGAAGAACAAGCGGAGAAATCGTTAAAGTCCTCGGACTGCCATGAAATGCGTGTCGGCAAAATCCACAGTTCAACTCTTAATCTCCATCGAGCACTTTATCCTGGTCGGAGTTGCGGCAAGTCCGGTTTCACCAGGAATTAATGGGTGCGGGGCTGGAACACCTCGGACACTGTGCCAGTCCATTGCAGGGCTTCAGCCTTCTCAGACATAGCCACTCGTGTCCGTGTGGACGCCTGGCCGGCCGATAGCTTCACTGAGATTAGAACCCAGAGTGGTGGCTGTTTGCGTTTATTGATTTGTTGGTAAAACTTCATGTACATACTTTACAGTACTGAGCATTAGAAAACACATTATATGAAAACAAAATGTCAGTATTTGAAAAACGTGATTTAAAAACTTTTATTTGGGACAATCCAAGTTTAAATATTACAGACAAATTTTACAATATATGATTGGTTATGTCTTAGGGCTGGAGATGGCTAAAGCCCTGTGATATTCCTGCCCTGCGCCCAGTGTTTTTTGGTTGAACTAGATCCACTGCGTCCCAATGCAAGTACGTTTTGTGGGTTCTATTAAAATATGGCTTAAATAATCATGCCCTGGCTAATTCGTTTTTTAAAGAGATCAGAATCTGAATCGGCCATGGAAGTGTCTGCTTTTTATTCTACAGATTTCTATACTACGATCAAACGCACCCTGGTTAGCAGTGGTAGCTTAGTGGTTTTTGCCACTGTTGGGCCCCTGAGCAAGGCCCTTTACTCTTGGATCAGTTTCTTGGATTGAATTCAGTCGCAGTCTTCTGCTGTAAATGGGTAGTGTCGTTTTCCATTTGAACATAATGTGACTGGCTATTTTACTGGTTATTTAATCTGGTAGTTATCTGGTGTGAACTACCACTGCACTTTAAACTGTGTTTCCCCAGTTCTAATCAGGTAATTACCCCAGTCTTCTTGAGTAAAAGTGGACACATTAGAGCAGGTCAGCGCGTTTCCAGATCCAGGGTTTATTGTGGAACTTGATCTGAGTTCCACTGATCTGTGCTGAACGTTATTCTCAGCTGGGCTGGATTTTTATTTTTTTTTCTGCTGAAAGCCGGTTACTTGCACTCGCTGGAATGTTCACGCTCCTTTTGGTCTCTCTGGACGTCTGTCTGTGCTTATTGATTAGCGCTTCTTTCCTCCGTCTCGCCCTCTCTCTCTCAGTCGGCCTCTCTGCGTGACTCATGTGGGTGTTGGGCTGAAATAGTTCGGTGTAGTTTTACATTCCTTATATAGCCCTCTGGAGTGGGGAGAGACGTAAAACCTAACCCGTCACGGGGCAGAGAGTCGGAGGGTCGCACTCGTTTCCAGAACCAGCGTTCCTGTTACTTTGCTGAGGTTTTGACTGGCTGATTTGGCCCTTTTTGAGAGGTACGTTTACATTGCTGTGTTGGCTATACGGTAAAGTGGCTAGAATAGCTGAGCAGGCTGGATGGTCTCGTTATTCATTCTGCCAGAGAAGATGTCATGCCGCTCTGGTTTAGGTTGTCCTTGGATCTTTAAATGGCTTTGGCTTGTCTTTGATTTAAACATGGACATGCTGTAATTTTACACTGGTGCTTACTACTGCAATTTTTAAGGGATTCAAGATTTTCCATTTACATGCTTTCATTAGTGTTTTAGTTTCACAGTGTGCATTATTATTTTTTAGACAGATATTAAATGGTCTGGATAGGCATACGAATAGATTTCAAATATTTAATAAAAACATTTGTACCTTCGCCCTACAGTTTGGCAGTTGACTTGAAATTCGATGCAATAGAGTTTGCTACTGTAGAATAGTAAATGCTGCAGTGACATCTCTAGTATTTATATGTAAATAAGCTCCTAAAATGCTGGCCAACGTCTGAATGAACGGACTAACAGTTTGTTGCAGCTTTAAATAACGGCACTGAGTCAAATGTCACGTCCCGTCCACCAGCTATATTGTGAAATCTGTACAGAAATGATTCTGCTTACAAAAGTGGACGACAATGAAGGCTAAATAAAAATATCCAGTTACTTGTATACGCATACAAATAAACAAGCGTGTCCTAATATGGCCCTGGACATTTCTCCTGTTCCATGAATGACAAAGAGTGTCTAATCCTGCTGCAATATTATACTGTAATGAGAGGATAAATCTGTAGCCCAGACGTTTACAACAAGCCACCAACAGACCAGTGAAGTGACTCTGCCTGGACCAAAAAATCATTTACTGCTGAACATAACATTAAAACCACCTCCTTGTTTCTACACTCACTGTCCATTTTATCAGCTCCACTTACCATATATAATTACTGACTGTAGTCCTTTCATGCTGTTCTTCAATGGTCAGGACCACCACAGGACCCCCTACAGAGCAGGTATTATTTAGGTGGTGGATCATTCTCAGCACTGCAGTGACACTGACATGGTGGTGGTGTGTTAGTGTGTGTTGTGCTGGTATGAGTGGATCAGACACAACACCTCACTGTCACTGCTGGACTGAGAATAGTCCTCCAACCAAAAATATATCCAGCCAACAGCGCCCCGTGGGCAGCGTCCTGTGCCCACTGATGAAGGTCTAGAAGATGACCGACTCAAACAGCAGCGATAGATGAGCGATCGTCTCTGACTTTACATCCACAAGGTGGACCGACTAGGTAGGCGTGTCTAATAGAGTGGACAGTGAGTGGACACGGTGTTTAAAAACTCCAGCAGCGCTGCTGTGTCTGATCCACTCATAGCAGCACAACACACACTAACACACCACCGCCATGTCAGTGTCACTGCAGTGCTGAGAATCATCCACCACCTAAATAATACCTGCTCTGTGGTGGTCCTGTGGGGGGTCCTGACCATTGAAGAACAGCATGAAAGGACTACAGTCAGTAATTGTAGAACTACAAAGGGCTTCTATATGGTAAGTGGAGCTGATAACATGGACAGTGAGTGTAGAAACAAGGAGGTGGTTTTAATGTTATGGCTGATCGGTGTATATTTGTGTTGAAAGAAGTTAAATTCTGTATTTCTTGTTGGTGTGATTTATCCTGGTCAGTAAAATACTGAACCTTCTTTTAATCATTATAATTTATAATAAATGACACAAATATATATATATATATATATATACACAGATCTGCTGGTTGTTAACTGTCCCTATGCCTGCTGTCAGCTGATTCTTGCTGGATGTGTTTGTAATGGTATTAACAGTGTAAAAATGGATTATCCCATGTGCTTGTTGTTAGTAGCGCATGTAAAAAGCATCTGGTATGAATTCGGGGTCTTGTTGCTCAAATTATTCCCTTTTGCAATGTTGTGTCCATACTTGTCCATCAAAATACATGTAATACATAAACAACGACAAGCAAGTTCAGTACTGTTGGTGTCTGGGTTCTCAAAATACCACCCAAAAAGATTATTAATGAAATTCATTCATAAATCATGACGTATCTCCAAGTATGTGCGATTAACGTCGTCATAGATGCTGGTATGGCAATAAAACATACTGAGAACCCAGAGCAGCAGTAGTAGTATTTATTTTATGTGGTGTACTGTTTGTAGAGTGGAGATGTAAGCTTTTGGAAACTATTGTTGAAATATGTTTATTATTAAGAACTGTAAGCGCTTGAGTGGTGCAGCAGTCTATTCGAACCCAGATCTCCGCAATGATTGGTGGTATGGCCAAAGCCCTGTGATTGATTGGTGCCATGTCCAGTGTGTTTCTGCCTTGTGCCCCTGACTAGGATAATACGGTTGATAAAAATGACATTTATTATTATATACGGTGAGTCTGGTTTCCCCTAAATCATGACCAGTATGTAGTAACACACCCTGAACATGATACCAATCCATTCTCCCAAAACAGCCCCCAGCCCTGAGATAGAAAAATAATAACTGTAAAACACGATGGTACCTCTAGTAGATCGTAAATCTCCAAAACCTCCATTGAATCTGCCTCGTTTTGCTTTCGGCAGTTATTGCAGGCCATCATCCAGCTATTACTGTTCATCCATCACCTCATCATCTCTCCTCTCTCTTTCTTTACTCAGGCCATGAAAGTTTACAGCGTGACGCTCGGCGGGCCGGCACCCTGGGGCTTCCGGCTCCAGGGAGGGAAGGACTTCAACATGCCTCTTACCGTGTCCAGGGTGAGTGCCCTTCATCTTCTACCTCCTGTACTAAAAAGTGCATCTTCACCTGGATGTGAACTGGGTATCTTCCTCCCAGTGGTACCTTGGTAGTGATACTTCGACCCAGTGATGCCAGAGATACCAGTCGTCTGGCTTTAATGATTTGGCTTTTATCAAAGTCACTCAGGTCTTAAAGCTGATCATATTTGCTAAAATCAACAATGAAGTATGAGTACCTACCATAAGCAAGGGGGTTCCTAACATAAATTAAAGCGTGCGTTTTGTTCCTCGCAGAATTCGGCATAACATCTGTCCACCAGGGGTTTTGAATGCTGCTAATTCAGTATTCAGGACACCAGCGCTCTTTATTTAGCTCTGATATGTATGCTGTTGTGAGGGTGGCTTAGTGTGTAGCACTGTCGCCTCACAGCGAGAAGGTCCTGGATTCGATTCCCAGGTGGGGCGGTCCGGGTCCTTTCTGTGAGGAGTTTCCTTCGGGTGCTCCGGTTTCCTCCCACAGTCCAAAGACATGCAAGTGAGGTGAATCGGAGACTCTGAATTGTCCATGACTGTGTTCGATATAAACTTGTGAACTGACGAGCCTCGTGTAATGAGTAACTACCGTTCCTGTCATGAATGTAACCCAAGTGTGTTTGTTTATTAGGATTTTAACGTCATGTTTTACAAACAAGACTAAACTATATAGCAGGTCCTACTTGCATCATAACATGTGACGCAGCTCTAATCATCCACTGTACTAAACAAGCTGAGTATTTTCTCCTGCGTTCATTACCCAAGCTCATCGAAAGGTACTGATTCGTGAACTGCCGTGGCTTTCACGTCCATAAACTCGCAGTGGCATCGAGCAAATCCCGAAAAGGAAATGAAACAAAAGAAATAATGAGAACCGTATGCTCCCTGCTAGGCAAGGTCCGTTTCAACACGCGCATTCCTTCTCAAACATGTCACTGCTTGATATCAGACCCAAATGCTGAAGCTCTGTACAACACTCTCCTCTCTCCTCACAAGGATATGTTATGAGTTTGTTTGGTTTCTGGGATGCCTCGTCCTCACCTAAAGGTCAGCGAATCGTTTCTTATTGCTGCGTTCGCAGCTCTGTATTGAACCAGACTCACTTTCCTGACCTTATATGTTCAGTTGTTTAATGCAATTTATTGGGGGTTCTTTAATCTGTTATCGAGTTTGCACTGAGCCACAGTATAGCAGGTCAGTTTAACACCCTCCCGTCCCAGGGGGGCATTTCTGTGTAGTTTGCCAGCTTGGAAAATGGTCTAATTAACAAACCACTTATTAAATGAATGAGGTGTTGAAGTGGATTGTGCACCGCCTGCTGAACAGTATCGTAAATCTGGGTCCTGTGAAGTTTACATACGTACATATACATATATAAGGGAGCGGGAGGGGGTGACTGAACATCCTAGCCATTGGGAGCCGCGCTGTGCCGAATTGGGTATACGGACCAGCATTATCTACTATGGCAACCCTTAAATATGAGGAAAGCAGAAAGATAATGTGATATGTGGAAGAGCCACAGCTATTCTTGAATAGCAGAAGGACTTAATGTCCTAAATATTTATTTTTGTCCTGATTAAAAAACCTAGAGTCCATGTTGATTGTTAGTGTGACATGCAAGTTGTGTTCTTTTTATATAATCACAAATTGTGTGTGTGTTCCTTTCTTTAGCTTTCTTTCATCGCCTACTATTAAGCTTCTGTTTTTGGCTGTTCTGCTTTATCATTATTATGTCTCTGCAAATCATCAGTCAGTGAGTGGCGTGTTATTAAAAAAGGCTTTGCTGTTGGTACATCTGCCCCTGCACTCCAGTATCTACACACTGACCACAGACTGTTGGTCAATTTGCATAACAAATGTTGTCTTCCTGTTAACGTGGGCAGCTTATAGTAGGAATAGACTTTTCTTCTCACTAGGCACCGATCCATCGCTTATGCTGAGCGATAATTTGCTCAGTCGGTCACGTAACCCAAGAACCATGAGAAAAAAAATATCTGCCATGCGTTACAACCTGCCTGAACACAGCCGTGGTACTGCCCATAGTCAGGCAAGCTTTACATCACCATGGGCTCAGAGGCTGCTTTTGTATTTTAAGCTCATTTTTTTTTACGAGTTTATGATCTGATGCCTCATGTAACCACCCCCAGGGCCTCTAGCATCTGTTTTGACGTCTATAAGGAGGTAATAGTTAGGTCAGGACTGGTGACAGACTGAATCACCTGGTTGTTAGCCATTCATCATACAGTACATCTGTTTTCGGGTCTTGCAGTGACCTCATGTCGCAAGTGACAGTCAGTCATAGTGCTCATAATGGTGCCAGGTGTTGCGCTATAACTAGAGCATGTCAGTACGTGCTCCCTCCTCTCGAGCCCGTCTCTAAGACTCCAGTAAGATTTCACAGACGCGTCTTTCCATCATCAGCTGAAAGTCTGGATTAAAAAAAGTGCTTTTTCTTCTTTTAGCCACTTCTGATTAGGGAGGTTGTTGTTTTTAACACGATGTTGAAGTAGGAGTAGTGGTTGGAGTCATGATGGTACATAGGACATACTGTATTTGGATGAGGAATGTCCGTGTTGTTGGTCCACATTTGAAATCCACACGCTAAATGAGCCATGAGTAAATATCTCTGCAAGCACGTGATGCCAAACATCACCAGTGTTTTGGGGATGTGCTTCAGGATTTTTGATCCTGTGTTGACACGTTCACCTGGATGATCTCGATCATATCAGGCAACGGCAGACCAATCGAAAGTATTAAACACTGTGTGTGGATGAAGTCTGAACATGTCAATCTGATACAGATCCGGTCTTATTTAGTATTGGTCTCTGTGCACTCTGGTGTTTAAGGAGAATCCCCGACTGGGCGGCACGGTGGCTCAGTGGGTCGCCTCAGAGCGAGAAGGTCCTGGGTTAGATCCCCAGATGACGCGGCCCGGGTCCTTTCTGTGTGTAGTTTGCACGTACTCCCAATGTATGCGTGGGTTTCCTCCGGGTGCTCCGGTTTCCTCCCACAGTCCAAAGACGTGCAAGTGAGGTGAACCGGAGATACAAAATTGTCCACGACTGTGTTTGACTTTAAAACTTGTGAACTGATGAATCTTGTGTAACGAGTAACTACCGTTTCTGTCATGACGCTAAAATCCTAATAAACAAACAAACAAACAAACAGCAGACCAATCGAAAGTATTAAACACTGTGGATGAAGTCTAAAAAAAGTTAATCTGATACAGATCCAGTCTTTTGGGTTAGTATAGGAGTTGGTACACGAGAAACATCCCTGATTTTTTTTTAACACTTAATATTCATGCTGCATTTTGGAGCTTGTCCAGTTAACACTTTATCTTCAGTAAGTAATGGGTCTACAGTGCAGTACAAGACTAGACGCTGGACAGGGTGTTAATCCTTCGCCCAGTTGTAGTTTTCACTGCATGTTTAAGCGGTTTGTGGGTGGATCTTGTCATTTTTGTGTTTTAGCATAAATTCTTTATGCAGGAGGACACAAGTGACATTAATATGATGGTAAATGGCAAATTCAGAGGTTCTTCCATGACGCCAGTAAACAACTTCTGTTCCAAGGAACTTGAGTGTGTCTTGATGGCGGCCCAGACTGCATTCAAGCTACCAAACGTGCCACACCTCTGCCGCCATGTATTGAGTGACATGATAATGAATTAGTTCAGGAATCTGATCACACCAGCTGACTGCTTCATGTTCAAGCTTATAATGGTGTGAACGAGGGACTTTATGGCTGAGTGATTCATCTAGCCACGTAGTAAAATGATAAAAAGGCTGGTTCATCTTATGACTTCTTTTTATCGTATGATTTTTGGTCTGGCACTGAGAGTGCATTGATAAGTGCGCATCTCCCACTGGCTTGGCTGTTTTTGCCAGCAAAACCGCACCATCACAGCACCACAGCCTGACGGCAGAACCACAGCAAACCTCAACATTGTGATACATATTGTGCGTCATCTTTAGATACATGTGATGAGATTTATACTGCTTCACTCACTCCATTACATGTCTGGACAAAACCACAGATCGGAGGATCATTCATCTTGGTAGAATTTATGAATATGCACCTCACTGAAAGATGAATGCTTTTTTTCCTCGTCCGTGCCCGTGTGATGTATTGCCCGTTAGCCGATCTGGGCAGCAGCATGTATCTAGTGCTGCGATCATCAAGAGAGTCGAAGAGCGATTCCATAATCAGATTCCTCAACACATTAATCTCGGTTGTGCTTAAAGAAAGTCTGGCGGACGGCTGAACTCTTGGCTGATGATTACGGGCTGTGTGGGGGGTCGTTATGTGTCTGTATGTTCTCCCCCTCTGTGTTCTTTCTGATAAACTGGTGCGCTCCTCCTCTCTTCTGTTCCACTGCTTGAATGTCCACATTCCTGGCATTTTTAACACCACGCTGTCCCATTCCTGACCGTACACAGCGGCCTGTTGTTTGCCCTCGACCTCCAGGATCCACCAAACTTGTTGGTGCTTTGACATAACAGTACTGATGCAATGAAATCTGCAAATCGAAGTTTAAATGTCCACTAAGTTTCTATTAAAAATCTACTATTTGCATTTTCACCCTAAACGATCGCTTTTATTTTGCCGATTAATAAAAATGCCAAGTTTCTGGTGTGACCGGGACTTTGTTTATAATGTAGTGGATTGTTTAACTCTTTTTGTTTTCTTCTGATCTGTAATCACAGTTTTTTAATTCCTGATCAGAATCTGTGTTCTATCAGCTTTGTGACTTTTTAACGTGATCCGTGCGTGTGGCTCCGTTCTGCCGATGATGGTTCCCGTAGGTCCCTAAGCACCCGTTACTCCTGACAGTTAATGAACTGTGAGGAAGATAAACTTGACAAGCGCTCAGTTTGAAACTGTTCCGCTCATAAAATTTGTCATTTCTTGCTGATATGATTCCGTTTAATGCTAAGCGTAAATTATAAAACAGACCTACTGTAGTTTGTAGCTGTGATGAATAGTGAGGGAAAAACTAAAACAATTTAACCTTGTTTTGTTTTTTAATTTACTTACATTTACAGTCCATAAAACATTTACACATTTTTTTTTCCACACTGTGCTGCTAAATATGAACCGGACGTGTGGATTTATAAATAACGATCGTACTTTGTTGCAGTGCTGTTGTTCTTGATGTGTTGCAACATTATTTTAACTTCTCTCAACACTTGTGTACAAATTTTACAACCCTCTCTTACCTTTATTAAGCTTGTAAAACCTTTTCAGAGACGGTTTGTTCTTCCACAAACTCCACTTGCAGATGATAGAACTGTTGTACTGACACGCTTCCTTAAACTGTTTGCTGTGGCTCTGCATCTTTTTCATTTCCATTTATGTTGTTTAGCAAATGATTTAATCCCTTTAATGTTTTTTTTTTAAAGCTCAGTTATTGTTTATTGGCTGAATTTTATGTTTATACTGGTCAGGGTCACAGTGGTCACAGTGGGTCAGACTAACCCGGCATCACTCAATGCAATGCAGTAAAACACCTTTGATAGCACTGTTAGGGATTCAAACCCTGGAATCAAGCTGAATTGGACACCTGAGCACCCTCTTCTAAAATTATGCATACAGGAAACAAACGTCTGCACATCTTAGTGTTTAATTACTTTATTTTCTTTTTAATATGTTAATCAGAACTGGCACTACGCTGCAGATCATCTAAAATGCTCCATCAGACAGTTTTTGTCCTATAAATAGACCCAAAACTAATATTATTTTCAGAAATATATAGAGGTTAGGAACTAGAATTGTTAGACTTTTTCTCGAACTTGACCTAGTTCGTTTTCTCTGCTAATGCTCACTGTCCTTTATATGCAGATCAAAGTGATCTGGTAGTAAATCAAAGCTATTATGATGTGAATCTGTCTAGCTGTGCGTGCTGTGGTTCCCTCCTGTTGTTCTTGCTAACATCTTGTAATACCTTGTGGAATGGACTACATGTGTATCTTCTGCTCTGGCATTGAACCTTTAATTAAAGAACTTGGCAGTTCTGGTGTGTTCTGTACACGTGGAACTTTCTGCTTTTACCTCTGCGGTCGGCTGTACTCGTGACGTTTACGGTTTCGTATGAAAGGCCTGAGCTCAGCGCTTCCCTTCCGTCTCGATTTAAGTGGTGGAACAGCTGCTCTGAACCTGAGCTTGGTTAGCAGGTGCTTCTGTCCATCAGTGTTGACCTCTGTGCCTCAGCACCCTGCATAGTGTCCTTCTGTACACACTTCATTTATTCACTTCATCAAACTCTCACTTTCAGTAGTCTTACTCATTCTGATACAACTTTATTCTTTGACATAAATGCATCTATAACCACAGTCGCCTGTGCCGTCTTAAAGGAAACATTCTGTGTAGCTATTTAAAATGTAATGCAGATGTTACTGATGTTGCTAAATCATAGAAATGTCTAAAGTGCACATTACTTTAAACAGCAGATTAAAACGGTGCACCTTTATTTGACAAAATCACCTCTTTGCACCACTTAAGTACTTGAGTATTTGCCTGTTATCTCGGCTCAGAACTCGATTGGTCAAACAGCATCTTAACAGTCCCATTCATGTGCTTCGGGAGATTAAAAATTGGCCATGTTGGTGCCGGACCTCAGTCTCGTCGTATTGTACTCGTGTACATGTATATATGCCAAATAAAGGCTTTCTAGATGCTGGATGAAGTCCAGGATCTCCTGGACAGGGCTTCAATCCATCACTGGGATTCGGCCAGACCACTAATTATGTCTGTGTAGAAACACAGCTGGCTAATAGCACCACTGAGATTCAAACCTGGATCTCAGTCAGTAGTGGTGGACCAGCGTAACAGACTGCTGCACTACCCGAGCGTAATCAGATTTAAATGACATTTAAAGCGTGTTTGGGGAGCACAGACAGACTGTGAAGTAGATTTTCTCAATTGTTTTAAAGAGCTGAAAGATTTTCCTCTTGGACAAAGCTTCATCATTCCACCACAAAGCATTCATGGCTGTTCGAATGCATTATGAAGACGTTATGAAGACGTTTGCTGTTCACAAGGCTGCTCTGCCGAGTTTGTGGTCAGACAAATCAACGAATGGTATCGAGGTCTTGATGCCGTATTTGGGTTGTGTTTTTCAGGGAGGGGTTCAGTACAGGAAATGATCCAAGATTACCATAGGGGTCTGTAACCCATGTGTGCTGCAGATGTCCCAAAGCTGGATCTCATCAAATGTGGTTTTGATTCAGAGTTTAAACAGGAACACTTACATCCACAAGGTACCAGTGTTGGATCAGACCTCCTTACTGAGAAACATGGGTCAGAGATGTAATCTGGGATTTATTTTGGAAAGGTCTCCATAGCATCAGTCAGTGCATGAGTGATCAAATGACCGTTGGATTATTATTGCACTTATTATTGAGTTTGCTTTGTTGTGCTTAATGAATGAATGACGTGGTGAAGAACATCTGTGCAGTTGTGAATGTTGAAGTAGTTTCCTCAGTAAGGTAAGTAGTTTTCCTCCTTTGTCGGGTCGCTGTACAGTTCACACTACACGACTGGATCTCTTGTAATCGGGAGTCTTTCAAGTCAGTGTGGCTCTCACGCTACACGACTGATCGGTGATAGGGGGTCACACACTACGCCATCTATCACCAACTGGAATCGCAGGCGAGCTTCTCTCGTCTCCCAAACTACGTTCTGTCACGAAAACAACCGTGAGAAGTCACCACGTCCAAAAATGCACGTCAACAAGTAGCGAGCGATCAAAGTTTGTGCGCTGATGTGCAGCGTAAAATCAAGGAGAAAAAAATAAATGAATCTGAGTGGATTTGGCAACACGAGCAGCATGGATTGTTCTATAGTGAGTTGGAGGTTAATAAATATTTTTTGCAATGCGACGTTGATGTTTTGTAGAGAACGATCAGGTCAGAAATACTGTAAAACGTGTGTGTGTGTGCTGATGTATTCTGATATAAACTATATTATCCCCCTGTCCCACCTGTTTACACTCCTCCCCTGCATTTCCCCTCACATCGTATCTTGCGTTCTCATTGGCTGTTCATTGCCAGTCGGGCGACTCTGATCCAGATATTTGACAAGCTAGATATATTTCTTCGCGGGTGCTCGGTGAGCCGCTCGGATCGAGTTGTTGAGTAGATCACACACAGCGATTGAGAGCCGAGTTTCGATCGCCAAGTTGCTCCCGAGCCGGCAAATCTAGCGCCGACCGGTCGGTGAGCCAAAATCTGGGCAAAAATCGTGTCGTGTGAACCAGGCATTACTAGTTTCCACAGTTAGATAGTGTAGCCAGGTTAGTGATGTAGGTAGGATATGAAGGTTTGAGGTGTAGGTCAATGAAATGTGTATCTAATATTTAGTCCGTTAGCTAATTATGTTCTATATCATTTAGTTGTTTTGTTTAAATTAGAAGGGCCACAAATGTCAATGCTTGAAGTACAAATAACTGCACAGCCGCACTTCACTAAATGTGAATAATATTTACACTGAGGGGCAAATTTGGTTTAGTTTCAGTATGTTTTTTATTGAAATGCAGGGTTTATATTGAAATGTTTTATATCGTAGAGGTTGTGGAGTCCTGAGTGTCCTTGCTAACGTTTTTGTTGTGAACATACAGCTGTGTGTGCACTGTACACTCCGTACAGAACACACAGACCTCAAAGAGGCGGTAGACATCGAGTCCACATTAGCAGCCGTACACATACATGTAAGCGTTTCCTGTTTGTGACACGCCTAACAACGCTGTAGCGCCTCTATAGCTTGCTCAAAGTCTTTCATGTTCATCTGTACAGTATTACTGTCTACTGCCGGTCCTGTTATTCCTGTCTGCAGGTCTGTGCCCTGAAGTTTCCTTTCTATTGTCGTGCAGAGAAAGACTGCTCATAAACAGAAATCCCTTTCTTTGTTTAGTTTGTCCTCATAGTTTTCTTAGTCTCGAGGGTGCCATTATGAGCACAGCTCGTTGATAAGCCTGTCTTATCTAGCACTTCTTGGCAAGCGGGGAGCACAAGAAAACACAGCGAGGAACTGTGGGATCCTTCAGATCGCCTTTTTACAGACTCTCATCGATCATAGGATTACAGAACACGGTGGTCTGCCAGGCACTCTGCATTATTTCTCTCTGCTTTAAGCACCAAGTGAAGTGTTTTATTAGAGATCTCATACACATTTTAGCTGAAGGGGAAAAGATTTAGCAGTGCTGTTCAGTTTAGTCTCGATTGTCTCAGTCGTCAGCCTTAATACCTCCCTGTGTTCAGTCACTCTTCTGAAGGCCGTTGTCTTCCTCTGAAACTGACAAACAGATCTGTCGTCTGCCTCTTGACTTAAGAAGGCTGTCGGGAAGAACAAATACTGCTCGGTCTAATCTTACTTTCTTGTGACGAGTGCTATTGTTTGTGTCTTCTGAACTGATACAGTAGAGCAAATAAATAAGGAATAAATATTTCAGAGGCACTTGGGTGGCGCAGCAGTCATAAATGCGAGTAAACCACCGTTTAGATCCGAGCTCGAATCTTAGCTGTGCCACCGACATGGCTGGGCGTCCCAACAGACAATCAACAGTCTGCGTATAGAGAGGTCAGACTGGGGTTTCTCCTATATGCTGAGGTTGAGACTCTGTGTGGGCTTTCACTGCTCCAAAAGGCACCTTCATCACCTTTTAACAAGTACCTGAATGGAAACTAACCTTCCTTACAATTAATAATGGCTCTATCTTTAAAAAATATATATAAATAATCTTTTTTTTTGGACTGTGTTGCAGCTGATTCCTGGAGGAAAGGCGGCTCAGGCCGGAGTGGGAGTGGGAGACTTGGTCATGTCTATTGGAGACTCGAATGCTGAGGAAATGACCCATGTGGAAGCACAGAACAGCATCAGAGCAGCAACTGACTCTCTGCCTCTGAGACTCAGCAGGTATGCACACACACACACACACACACACACACACACACACACACACTGCTTCTGTATACACCGATCAGCCATAACATTAAAACCACCTCCTTGTTTCTACACTCACTGTCCATTTTATCAGCTCCACTTACCATATAGAAGCACTTTGTAGTTCTACAATTACTGACTGTAGTCCATCTGTTTCTCTGCATGCTTTGTTACCCCCTTTCACCCTGTTCTTCGATGGTCAGGACCCCCACAGGACCAGCACAGAGCAGGTATTATTTAGGTGGTGGATGATTCTCAGCACTGCAGTGACACTGACATGGTGGTGGTGTGTTAGTGTGTGTTGTGCTGGTATGAGTGGATCAGACACAGCAGCGCTGCTGGAGTTTTTTAACACCGTGTCCACTCACTGTCCACTCTATTAGACACTCCTACCTAGTCGGTCCACCTTGTAGATGTAAAGTCAGAGACGATCGCTCATCTATTGCTGCTGTTTGAGTCGCTCATCTTCTAGACCTTCATCAGTGGTCACAGGACGCTGCCCACGGGGCGCTGTTGGCTGGATGTTTTCGGTTGGTGGACTATTCTCAGTCCAGCGGTGACAGTGAGGTGTTTCAAAACTCCAGCAGCGCTGCTGTGTCTGATCCACTCAGTGTCAGTGTCACCGCAGTGCTGAGAATGATCCACCACCTAAATAATACCTGCTCTGTGGTGGTCCTGTGCGGGTCCTGACCATTATAGAACAGGGTGAAAGCAGGCTAAAACAGCATGTAGAGAAACAGATGGACTACAGTCAGTAATTGTAGAACTACAAAGTGCTTCTATATGGTAAGTGGAGCTGATAAAATGGACAGTGAGTGTAGGAACATGTCTGATAGGTGTATTTAGGGGTCACCAGAATGGGTCATTCTGGTTCTTATACCTAAGGTACTGGACTAGTAATCATAAGGTTGCTGGTTCAAGCCACACCTTAACCCTCAATTGCTTGAACTGTATTCGGTGATGAGTGTAAGTCGGTTTCGATTAAAGCGTCTACTAAATGCCGCAAATGTAAATGGATAGCCTTCCTGACTCAACCCTCCTTAATTTATCCGGCCTTGTGACGGGTACTGAGGGCGCACTGACATGTTTCTGCTCTTGGGTCAAAAGCAAGATCAACTTTTTAAAGTTGAATGTTGGTAATTCACACCAGAAAGTTCAACAGCTTCAATGTTAAAGCGTGCTTACATTCCATTTTCATTAATGAGTAGACGGACGTGCCAATGCTAAAGAAATCCAGTCTAAACACGGCTGAAGATGTTTGTTTACGAGGGCATTCGAGACGCGAACCTCAGTACTTCAGTTCATTCCGAGCAGTTTCCATGATAAACAGCTGTAAACAACTTTCTCTGTTAAGTAAGGTTTATTTTTCTTTCTTTATCTCCTTTGTGTAGAATAAAATAATACCAATTCTTCTTTTGTTTGGATTAATGTGTTTCTACGTGCTGTGCTGTGCTGTAGAAGCTTCGAGTGCGTGACTGTACTGGCCTGTAATAGCAGTTTAAAACAGGATTACACTTTATTCCACTGAAGTGGGATGAAGAAAAAAAAGCCCTGCTCTCTAAATGTAGTTTTCCGGGGTTAAAAATGCACTGCAAGCAAATCCAGCCGGAGCCACAAGAGTGCGGGGTACGTGCCGTTTAACCAGGAGACGAGCCGTCGGTGCGGAGAGCGTTACTGTACTGAGGAATGGAAGTGAGACACACTGCGCATTGTTCGCGTCTTCATCCTCGCATGCTCTGTCATTAAGCCGCCGCTGTCGTATCGACACGCAGCGATGATGAAAAGCCTCAGTAACGAGCCAAACCACAAGCAGCACAAGCGTCTCCTTTTTTGGTATGTGAGGAGATAACCGGCAACTTGAGAATTTCCTAGTGAAGCTCATGTAGCTGTTAGTAATGGAGAGTGAAAATGCAAAATAAGAAAAGGAAAATCACAGTACGAGAACATTTTTCTGGAACTATTTTTTTACACATTTACTTCTAATCTACAGCTAAAGAAATTCTTCTGCACACGAAGGCCAACCAGCTGATTTACTTAATCACAAAAATATACCTCACTGTGCTCCAGCTCAGTTTTGTTTAAGCTTTTAGGTTTCAGGCCGTGGGAGGATGTTGCATGAAGTGCCGAAGTATAAAACTTTAAATCATAAATATGGAGATAAACTCTCTCTCTTTGGCTATCCCTCGTTCCCGAGGACGATTGTCGTCCTTCGTTCTTCACTGGACGATCTGTCGATGGGTTCTGAGGTGGCTGATGAGTGTGGGCAGAGCGGGTGTCTGGGTTCACCACTATCGGTAGGTTTCAATCTGGGTATTTTGGTTTCTTTCAACCTTCCAAAAAATTGTTCCAGATTAAAACAGCTAATCCACATACCGCAGTGTGTGAGTGTTTTTCTGTCTTGTGCCCAGTGTTTCCAGGACCCACTGGACCCTGACCAAGATATAGCGTGAATGATTTAACACTGAGGTTCTTTTTAAAGGCTAGACAATGTTTCCTAGCAGCAAGCTTAAACAATATACACATGCAGATGTATTTATCCTGGTCAGGGTCGCGGCAGGTCTGGTACCACTAGGAAACACTGGGTGCAGGCAGGGGGGCTTTAGTATAGATGTATAGGGAAGTGATAGCTCAGTGGTTAAGGTACTGGACTAGCAATCAGAAGGTTGCAGGTTCAAGCCCCACCACTGCCAATTTGCCACTGTTGGGCCCCTGAGCAAGGCCCTTAACCCTCAATTGCTCAATATCCTGTTCAGTCATAACTAAGTCGCTTTGGATAAAAGCGTCTGATAAATGCTGAAAATGTAAATGTAGATGTCAAGCCAGCTGACAGCACAGTTGGGATTCGAACCCGGACCTCAGTGTGGTAGACCACAGCACTGCCCAAGCGCCCACACATGTTTGTTTAAAATGTATTAAGTTTTAACCGTTAAACAAAACAAAAAAAGCTTTTGCTATGATCGTTATTTAGACATGTGAGAAGATGAAATCCCCCCCGTACACAAGAAAGTGTGTTCATGAAACTTTATATCATTTTCCCATTTTAAAGTCTAATTTAATTATGATTAAAGAACTTCGAAGCCACGACCACTGATCATTTAGGTTTGACATTCATTAACACATTATGTTCTGTTTTAAAGTTAAATTAAACATCTCGGGGTTTTGTGAAACTACAGGAAGCAGTTTCTCCTCTGCGCTGTGCGCCACGTTCAGCTGTGTCGTATAAACAATTTGAAAGCTCCACCCGCGACGCCAAGTTGAAGGTAAAGTGGTGCCGCTTCACTCTGCAGCTTTAGGATTAACCCGTCGTCCTCAGAGAGAGCAGTTTACAGGAACAGAAGCTCTGTACTTTTCCACTCTGTTGTTGCAGCATTTTCTTTGTTGTCGGTGATAATTGGTGGATTACGGAGCGTATTGTCTGTGCCGGCTGTAATTAAAGTGTTTTGTGCCGGTGACGTTTGTTTTTATTACCATCACCTTTTTTTTATTACCATCACTAAATCGGCCCTTGTGCACATTTAATACGTCTGTGATTCCAAAGCCCTGAAATCATTCAGGAATAGATGCTGAGTTTTTAAAAAACCAACAAAATAAAACAGTTGAACATTTGTGAGTGGGTTAACCTGTTTACAAACGTTATATCACACCAAACTTGTCAAATTATTTACTACACCATGCAACACCATGGGGAAGGTCCTTTCTTGTCTCTAAAAGTGTGCACCTATTAACCAATAGTGTGGCTAAAATACTTGAACTTAATCATTCAGAATTGTGCTCCTAAATCAGTCGAATTGTCTAGCAGTTCATCAAAAGTTTTACTGGTGCATTAATGCAACAGTGACATGGCGTAGCGCCCAGGTGGCGCAGCGGGATATTCCGCTTGCACTTTAACCGAGTTTCTGAACTCCTCGGTTCGAACCTCGGTTTTCGAACTCCTCGGTACTAATTGCCCACCGGGGTGGGTGTTCATACGCTGTGTAAGGACCCTGATTGGCGGAAGAGACGCCTGTGCAGAATGCAGGGGCGAGAAGAGGAGGGCTGTACACGTGTCGGTAGAGGCAATCTGGTATCTCTGGGAGCATCGGAAGACAAACTTGGGTGCGCTAAATCGGGAGGGAAATGGGGAGAAAATGCATAAAAAAAACAGTGACATGGCATTAATGGAAAAAAGTGTTTTTAGCTGCTTTACACTTCGACATCTTGAACATTTCGACTAACCGATTGCTATCTGAATTGCCGTAGGATTTCTTGTACTCCCCATAGTCCAAATTAACCAGTAAATGTGAGACACTTAGACGCTACGTGAATTAAAAATGTTAAACCGCTAAACACAAAGCTTACATCTTGAATTTTATTGCAAATTACATGTTACCTGGGAAAAGGCTCATTTTACAGTTTGTGACGCGATTTTCACAGCTGTGAATTAGGTAGGGCCTTATTAGTTTAGTTAGAATCTTTTATTTCGTTTTTTTCAACATGTGTACATCCATATTGTTTGAATGTTTAAATAAATAACAAAAAATACTGACCGAAAAGGTGTAGTCTGAAGCTTTAGCTTAATTTGACTACCCTTTTTAAAACTAATACAATTCTTTCATTTCTGTGTATAAGCAATACAAATAATTATCAAGAGAAAGAGAGATAAAAGTAAATAAATAATAATAAGAGGTCAACATTTCAAAAACATTTCATACATAACAATGATCATTCCTCAGTTTTATAAGTAGTAACCACCTTATTTTTAAAAAAAATTTTAATTTGCAGAATGACCTTAACATCAGGTGGTGCGTTAGCCTCTAACACTGGGAATAATGAATGCTGGCCTGGCCAGTTTATACGTTCATCAAACCTGAATAAAGAATTCTGTTTTCGGCTCTGAATGCGCTGGTGTACATGTGTATAGTGTTCACTCAGCTGCTTCTCTCAGTATTGTTGTCTCATCCTGTTTCCTGTGGTTGTTCTCTGTTAGTCTCTGATAGTTTTGTCCACATTGCACCCTGTTTTTAAAGCATTCCAGGCCGTATAGAGGCCAGACCGCTATGACCGATACAGCAGTGTTACAGGAAGTTGTGTTCCGCGCAGGAAATGCGGCAGCATAAAGCCTCACTGCTTTTGGAATATCAGTAACGCTGCATGTTGTTTCTCTTGCTTTGCCCGAGAGCTGAAATTGACCCCTTGCGGCCCCAACCAGGATAAAGCGGTTGATGAAAATGTAATGAATGATCATCTACAGCTGGTTTTAGTTTGCACCAGTAATTCTGTGTAATGAGACTGTAGAAACTCCATCCTTGCTCTAAATAATAGTGCTGCAACAGACCATCGTACGTCTTTCATTTGTGCACATCCAGAAACACACCCACTGAAACATCCTTCGATTTTAATACAGAATTTGCAGAATAAAACGTCGAGGATTTTAGCGAGTGTTATTTTTGTGACGGAATAATTAAACACACTTTTTAATGATTCATTTAGTGATCAAGTTCTACAATGTTTTACAAACTTTGTGGCATGACCTTCTAAAACCTTTTGGGTTATTATGATTGTCTGCAATTCATGAATGTGTTTTGATTAAAGAAACGGATCCATTGCATAAATGATTAAAATCCCAACATCACAATGAAATACCACATTCCTCCCAAGCTGATGTAAAATTCTGTTAATTCTCTCCTTTCTCTTTCTCTACAGAGCTCTCCAGCCAGTCGGTGAACAGAAGGTAAAAGTTCTTTATTCCACTGCAGGAGTGTTTTGTTGCTTGTTTTAATGCACTGAAGTTTGTTTTCTGCACCTGAATTAAACCCACTTTGTTTAGTTTATGTATGGATGCAGTGAAACAGAATGTACAAACCCAGAGAAACCGAGGAATCAAATATAAAAATTGCTGCATGTTCACATATTTAAAACAAGTCAGTAACTGCTAATATGATTTTGCAGCAGGTTGTTTTATTTCTACACGCTCATAAATACGACAAGTCAGGTGGGTATATAATTTTGCGCTGATGGTAGTTGGAAGGGCAAGCGATGGTTGGTTCAAGCCCCACCACTGCCAGGTTGCTGCTGATGGGCCCTTGAGCAAGGCCCTTAACCCTCAATTGCTCAGACTGTATACTGTCACAGTACTGTAAGTCACTTTGGATAAAGACGTCTGCTAAATGTCTAAAATGTAAATACTTAATACTTACAGCTTATTGTTTAGTGGGGCAGTTGTAGCCTAGTGGTTAAGGGTACTGAACTAGTAATCGAAAGGTCGCTGGTTCAAGCCCTACCATCGCCAAGTTGCTGCTGCTGGGCCCTCAATTGCTTAGACAATATACTGTCACAGTCGTGTAAGTCGCTTTGGATAAAAACGTCTGCAAAATGCTGAAAATGTAAATGTAGTCACTTTTACACATGCTGAATGCAGCAAATATGATCTTGCATAAAACCTGTCACTTTGTTGTCCCTACTGATAATAGTCTGACACAAACCGCTGACATTGGACAACATCTGGGTGACACACATGAGTACACTAGTCTCCTCTCTTTCGTATATACTGGGAAAGATGAGTTGGTGCTGAAAAACCTAGTAAGTTCAGCATCAGATGTAGTTGCACAGTGAAGTTTGTCATCTATACCACTAAAAATCTATTTAAGTTTGGGTGAAATGGCTCCATCATGTGGCCTCTCTAAAGCCACGCACAGCTCTTATTGGCTGCATTAAAGCTTTAGACTCTGCTCAGGGAGTTGCTCAAAGTTTAAGTGCAGAGGGGGCAGAAAACAGAGGTGAAGTCTGGCCCGCACCCAAGATAAATCTTATTTCAGACAATAGGGTGTGTTCATTCTACTTCAGGGCTTTCGGCTGGTTGTCATGCTCAGGCTGAATAGGTGATGATTAATTACAGCAAAACTGTTAACATGTCAGAGAAAGCTTAAGCTTCTGGCACTTAGTCTGAATTGTATTGAATAAAAAGACACAAAGAGCACACCTGTGGCGGATTTAAACATCTGTCTGGATTGTTCAGGTATTTCTGTGAGTCTGTGTCCCATTGTTTTTTTTCTATGATCCATTTTTAGTTCAGCGTGGATTTTAATGCATCCAGCTTTTTAATTTGTATTTGAAGCTCTGGGATTGTACGTTCTGTTGAAGCTGCTTTACAGGCTGTGGTTAAAATGGCATGGTGTGCAACGTCTTCAGATCATATACTACTTATGTGACTCCTCACTATGCTATTACGGCACATCGACCTTCAGCTACCGTCCCCAGACTGGACGCGTAATAAATACCTGGACGGGTAATGGAGTCGAGTCGTGTCCATATGTGACCGTATGTGCACTTGACTCGTAAACTGTATACGCAAGTCATCCAGTCGAGTGGTAAAATATGTGCAATCGGAGTGAATTTCTTTCATACTGCAAATCACTGTCACTGCCACAGTACGCAGTCGAACCTGGCCTCGTGTGACGTTGCGTAATATGCCATTTTGAACACAGTCTTAATTTGCCTGGTGTGATCTGCATGGTTTTGAGTTGTGTGTGTGTGTGTTGCGTGTTTGACCCTCAGGGATCACTTGCTGCTACGCCCACCCAGCCCAAGTACTCCTTCACACCCAGCACAGCCGTAAACAAGATGGCACGGCCTTTCTCCGCATCCACTAATAACTCGGGTGCAGGGCCCGTCATCAGACCAGTGACATACGCACCCAAGCTTAACACCAGCGCACCTAACACCAGCGCACCGAACTCCAGCGCTCCAGCACCAGCCAGGACAGTGCACTCTCAGAACGGGTAGGTGAAACCAAGAACAAGGGTTCCGATCAACCTGTGGATTAGAAAGTCCCTGCTGTAAGTGGGTAGGATGTGATTGCTGGTTTAGACATGGATTTATCTGAAATAGCAATTCAACAGTGACTGAAGGAAGGAATGAAAAGCAAAAGAAGAGTTCCTGAGCATCCTGCAGTGAATTTTTATGCAGTATTATTATTTTCCCCTGCAATCATTAGTGATTTAAGCAAAGCAGAAGTCCTGAGTGGTGCGACATTCAGGCATTTGTACACACTGCAAGCATGACAAGAGTACTCTGCATCCACAGGCATGAAAGAGTTTAAAATAACAACATTTAACATCCAATTGAGGGTTAATTGTTTATCCTTTCCTAGCAGGGGTAGAACTTGAACCAGTGAGCATTTCATTACTAGTCCGCTGACCTACTACTGCCCATACAGATTACCAGCCCTAGTAGGCAGGCTTCGAACCCCAAGGAAGCCTTAACCTCTTAGCCATGAATACTAAAATTATTCCATGACCTGTCAGATTTGTTTCTTCAGGTGAGACTAGCCTATCAGAGCATACTTGGCTTTGCTTTCTGGGTGGTACGAATGGCATCCCACCCCCATTTCCATATCAGTTTGTCATATATACATAAACAGGTGTACAGTAAAACTAAATTCTTTTTTTGCATGTCCCAGTTCGTTTGGAAGCTGGGGTCAGAGCGCAGGGGTCAGAGCGCAGGGGTCAGAGCGCAGGGGTCAGAGCGCAGGGTCAGCCAGTTTACGGCGCCTCTGGAGCAGACAGGGTTAAGGGCCTTGCTCAAGGACCCAACAGTGGCTGCATGGCAGAGCTGGTATTCGAACTCTTAACCTTTCAATTGATAGCCCAAAGCTCTACTCACTAGGCTACAACCTGTGTAAAATCTTAGTTGTTCTGTTTCATTAAGTAGCTTGTCGGGGAGTGAGTAAGTTAAATGATGATTGGATGAAGTTCAGTTCAGGTCTCCATTAGACCGTCGTTTTGTCTAACTGGGTTTAAGCCTGGCTGTAATATGCGAGCAGAACCCGAGCGGATCTGTAAGTTCTCCTCGGATAAGATCAGGTGTGAAACCAGGTGTCCACACCTCATATACTACATTTGGAGCACCACTCTGAGCGTAGCATACAGTCCCAATCTGTTCCCCCTGCTTCCTCTTTATGGCCTCAGGGACCGGCACAGTCGCTCGTCTCTCTGTGCCAAAGAGCGAGCAGGCTTTTTAACCAACCTTTTTATTTAAACACTCCAAACAGCAGATGCTGCTGCTTCGGTTGCCAGATCGGGAACAATAACTTTTAGATCGCGAGAGGCTCTGAAAACGAGTCGATTGGGACCAGTAAGGTCTGTGGTACATGGTCGAGGAGGTGTGCATGTCAGTCCTGACTTTAAACCTGACGTTCGTGCCTGTTTATAGAGCTCGACCCCTCCCGAAATTCCGCTGAGCTCACCGGATGCTCTTGCTGCCGCGGTGCTGAATTACTTGACGACCTTACTTGGAAAGGTCCTTTCTTACTTTATTAAGAGATCGTTCACAGTCAGAGTGGTTTTCTGTTAGTTCAGGCGGTAGGAAATGATTTGTTATAGCTCTTCGAGCACAGGCGCACCCCTCTGTGGTGTGACTGAACTTTACTGCTCGCTTTACTACCAAGTTTGTTACCGAACCTCTCGACCGTGAACCTCTGCAGCTGGAACTGCACGAATAGCTGCTTTGGGAAAACAGTTTGTGTACCGGGGCTACTCTTGGTACACTTAATCAACATTACTTAAGTTTGTTCTGTTTTTGTCCTGCATTATTAAATTAATTACATAAAAGAAATGTAAAGCAAACTGTAGAAATATTGCTTACTAATGAGTAATAAATGTGAACCATTTACTTAAAGGAATTGTCCATGAAAGATTTATGGAAATCTCTTCCACATGATGTCTGTCCTTGATTGTTTAAACCTGGGATCGTTGTTATGCTCGGCAAACGTCTATTTTTAAAAGAGTAAAGGAGTTGTGGAAAGTCTTCTGGGTTTAATTATGAGGATAAAAGTGGCCTTAAATGTTCAAGCCGTCATTAGCACTTCATTCAGGGTACTGTGTGGCTGGAGCAAGAAGGTTTTGGGTTCGATTCCAAAGTGAAGCGGTCCGGGCCCTTTCTGTGTGGAGTTTGCATGTTCTTTCCGTGTCCAGGAGCTCCGGTTTCCTCCAACAGTCCAAAAATGTGCAAGTAAGGTGAATCAGAGATACAAAATTGTCCGTGACTGTGTTTGACATTAAACTTGAACTGATAAATCTGGTGTAACCAGCAACGACCGATCCTGTCATGAATGGAACAAAAGTGTTTAAAACAGGACGTTAAAATCCTAATATAATAAAAATAATAACATTTCAGGGTACAGTTGCTCATGGGCCACTATTTCATCCACACATTATCGTTCTATCCATCCTCAAGCTGGGTAACGTATTAGAACAAGGCTTGACAAGGACGATAGACTGATATATTCGATGGGAATTAATGACCCTTCTTGTCTTGAATATTTGTTAGGCTGTTTATTAGGATTTTATTGTCATGTTTTACACTTTTTGGTTACATTCATGACAGAAACGGTATAAAGGTGATATGGACAGTTTTGTATCTCCAGTTCACCTCACTTGCACGTCTTTGGACTGTGGGAGGAAACCGGAGCACCCGGAGGAAACCCACGCAGACACAGCAAGAACATGCAAACTTCACACAGAAAGGACCCGGACCGCCACACCTGAGGATCGAACCCAGGACCTTCTTGCTGTGAGGCGACGGTGCTACCCACTTAGCCACCGTGCCGCCCCTTGACGTGAATATAACCGTATTACGTGTGTAAACAAGGCGTAAACAACTTATTAAATAAATAAATCATTGAAGTGTTCTAGTTTTGGAGAAGATAAAACACGAGTATAAATGTACAGCGGTAACATTTGATAATCTGAGCGCTTATTTTGGCTAGCTGCTCCTTCACAGCATGAATTCACTTTGCATTCTGCACCACAAACTGCACGACTCTTATTGCGTCTTGGTGTCTTGGTTGTTACTGAGAACATTTTTAAACAAATGAATTTTCTTTCTCTTTCTGTTTCTTTTATTATTCCGCAGATGGAGGTGATAGACAAGTTAGTACAAGCTTTTCCTGTTCTAAATGTTGTGTTTGGATAATAGTCCACTGTTATGTACCGTGTGTGTGTGTCTCGTCGACGGCCGTTCATCAGCTCTTCATTAGAATTCAATTTAATTAGCTGTGATTGACATACGTTTCACTTTGTTTCATCCTGGTCATTACTACTGTGTGCATCGCTCTTCCTTTTGTTTTCATTCTCTCTCTCTCTGTCTGTCTTTACTTTCCTCCTGTCCCCCTTCTTTAGTAGAGGAGAGGGATTCTATGAGGACTTGTACAATGATAACAAGTAAGTGATGAGAGCACGGGGCTCCGATAAGCTCGTGTGCCGCTTGTCTGATCGCTTGTGTGAGAGATTACGAGGACACGTAATTAGTTTTATTAAGAAATGGCATCATTTCTGTGCCAGCAGGTGTGCCGTGTTGCATGAGGTTGTCTCACTTGGCCAGACGTGATCTTAGAACGAGAGCACACATCTGAGGAAAGCTTTCGCAAAAAATGAGTATAAGAAAAGGCTTCCTAAGAATCGATGAAGGTGTTTTTGGTCTAGCGTCATTTTTACAACATTTTTTTATAAATAGCAGCACTTTGTTTAGCTCTAACGCAGATACTAATATTCAACAATCAACCAATCAATGTGTCTCGATTCCAATTATGGATCCAATAACTGTACAGCAGGCGTTACATTGAGCCCAAACTTCATAAGCTAAATGTAGTTTTATTAGTTTTATTCTATTTATTTGTGCATTTTCTCCTTAATTACCCTTAGTCCTCCGCTGCTTGGGATCCCGATTGCATTCGAGGAGGGTATATTTACCTGCGCCACACAGGTCTTTCCGACACATGCGCAGTCTTTTGACCCTTTTTTTTCTTTTTCGCCCGTGCCTCGGTGGATTTGCACATGAGGCTCCTCCATTTCTGTACAGTCCGGCCTTTTTCCACCCAGCAGACTCGGTGGCCAATTTTTTTTCCGCTGTTGGCACTGCTACTCCAGATATGCAATGTTATAGACTCCCAGGAAGATGTGTAAGATGATTACTGGTTGTTTTTGTGTTGGAATGGTTTTGTTTGTGTCTGTGTGGGATGCATTTTTAAAAAATCCTGGTAATAGGGAAAATGTTTCAGCTGTTGTTTATCGATGATTGAGATGAGATAGGCATTTAAAATATATTTGTAGGGAAATGAATGTTACAGTTGACTTAAGTTTCAGTATTTTGTATTTTGGGGTCACTGCAGCGGATCATTCTGGTAGATCACTAAAGATGATCGATTGATTCTAGAGCATGTTAGCATGCCTGACTTGTTTGTGCTATTGGTGTGCCGTGTCGGTAAGAGGGCTGCCGTTAACCAGTCTGCCCCTCAACCCAGGTACAGTGTCCGGGCGGCGAACATTTACCCCTTTATCCCGAACGATCGCGGTAAGAAGCGCCTGATCGAAGACACGCAGGACTGGCAGCCCCGCACCGGCACCACACAGTCCCGCTCCTTTCGCATCCTAGCCCAACTTACAGGAACCGACTACAGTAAGCTGCTTCTTCAATCACTCTCCGACACGTCTCGTCATCGTAAATGTCCACGGTAGTGTCCGACTCGCAGAGACCGACTATAAATAAACAACGCGAGCGTCCAACTCCGGTTACACTGCTTTAGCCAGTTGGCTCACATGAAAAGACGTCAGAAACATTCCTGTTTGATCTTGCACTTCAGTAAGACCAGACTCATATTAAAAGTCTAGATTTAATGTATTTATTTAGGTCCTTCTTTATAAATGTGCCCAACACATTAAAGGACATCATCACCCAAGATAATACCCTCAAATTCCTCAATAATATAAGACTGAAAACATATATTTAACACAAGACCAATAAAACAAAACAAAACGAATAAAAAACAAACGAATAGTAGAAGATTTGATCTAAAACAGTTTATGATCTGAATGTTATCCAAGTAATTGAAGCTTAATAGTCTTGCTCAAGGGCTCAGCAGTGACAGCCTGGCCATGGTTGGGCTTAAACCATTGACGTACTGATTACTAGTCCAGTGCCTTACCTCACCCGCGGCCCACAGACATGGCATTTTACTAAAGCTGGGTTTGTGTGGACTTGAGGTCAGATGATCTAACAGGCGTCTGTCTATAGACTTTTCATAAATACTGAACATTTCACGACGGTTTAACTTAAGAAGCTTAAGCCCAATTCTATTACGCTGTTCAGCTAAGCCGCTGTCCACCCCAAGTCAGAGATTTGAAGCCCAGAATCTCTAATCTGGTGCTGGCCTTTAAGTGTGTAAAGCTTTGTCCAATCCCTGCAGCTTTAGGGGTCACAGATTTCTGTGAAGTGATGTGCTTGATCACCAGAGCTTGAGCTGCACTGATCTGATCTCTGTAATCTCGTCTTAATTTCCTCTTAAACGTCGACGTAGAATCTGATGCAGTCGTTATTTACGGTCTGTCGAACGTTTGACTGCATGTGCTTCAGCTGATGGATCCATGCGAAAGGGTCTAATTTGTGTGTTTTATATTCTCCTCAGTGCAGGACCCAGATGATGAGACCGTGAAAAGGTCCAGGTAAATAAGTGTGTGTTGCTGTAGTGAACTCGCTTGTTTAAATCATGTAGTTTGGTGAGCGCTGATCAAGGGCGGCATCGTTCACGCTTTGTTCCTCTCCAGCTATAAACGTTAAGGACCGCTCACCTGTAACTGGCTGGTTGTTGTTTAAAGAAATGTTGCAGAATTTATTTTCATAAAGTTTACAACATTACGACTTAAATTGTTTCTGCAATCGTCTTTTTTCTCTGACCAAACCATTAAAACGACATTTTTTTTGCCCAAATAAACTTTCACACCTGTAAATTAGGTCCTAAATTCATAAATCTGCTTGGCCAGAAATCTACACGCTCTGAAACTGGTGTTGGCAATTCTGTTATTGGGTGTCCCCATGGTGGCTCGGTGGGTAGCACTGTCGTCCTGGGTTCAATCCCTAGATGGGGCGGTCCGAGTCCTTTCTCTGTGGAGTTTGCATGTTCTCCCTGTGTCTGTGTTGGTTTCTTCCCACAGTACACAGACGTGCAATTGAGGTGAACTGGAGACACTAAATTGTCCATGACTGTGTTTGTGTTTGACATTAAACTTGAACTGATGAATCTTGTGCATGAATGTAACCAAAGTGTAAAACATGATGTTAACTCCTATCCTACGTTAAATAAATAAAATAAATCAATAAATTATTGCGCATCCCACCCAATGAGAAATCAGTTCGGCCTTCTAACTAACAAACACTTTTGTGTCGTGTAACTTTCTTACACTGCAGCATCTCTGCTTATACTGAAAGGCAAACGTCATTCAGATCCAGCGACAAACTTATAGATTGAAGTGAGTTTAAAGTGAGCACTGAAGAACAGTGTGACCGTGTCAAGTATTGTTTTTGGAAACACACATGCAGTGAAAATTATTTGAGGATTTCTTTAACAAACAACCATCTGTGCACAATCCAGCTCATGGCTTTTTCTGAAATGCTTGCCTATATAGTCTTGCTTTCATTTTTTCTGTTTTCCTCTCAGAACCTTACCTTTTTGTTACTAGGGACAAAAGTTTGTACCTTATAGTATTCGCCTTTTCATTTAAAAAACAAAAAGTAAGTATGGGCGCAGGGGTAGATTCCAGTGGCTCACTACCGCTCGGATCCAGGGTTTGTCGGGCATCTAAATATAAAAATGATTGGCTTTGTCATTGAGGGGTGGCCCAGGCCTGTGATGGATTGGCGCTTCGTTCGGGGTGGGTCACTTGATTACACCGAGTGATTCCAACGAATCCAGACCCATCACAATCCTGACCAGGATTAATTGGTGGTAAAACATAAAAAAACGTAATAAAAGAATTGGATTATATTAACCATCACAACACCAATCCAGAAAAACAACAAACCCAGTCCAGTTATGCTCCCTGGTAACATTTGAGCTTGATCTAGCTCGTCACGCTGTGTACTGAACTTCTAACAGAAGGTTGCTGGTTTAAGCCCCACGACCACCACCACCACCCTTTTGCCACAGTTGGGCTCCTAAACAAGCCCCTAAACCCTCAACTGCTTGATTTGTAGTGTCATAACTGTGAGTCGCAAAAGGGCGTCTGCTAAATTATGTAAATGTAGCTTGAATTGGGGTTAAAAATAATGATGAATTTTGATATTTTTAATAAGGCCAAATATACAAAAGGCTCCTGGATTTATTTTCATCACTCTGATAAAGATCTGATTAAAAGTACCACCCCAGTGACAAAAAGGTCCCACTTCTTTCTAATAGTATTCTGTTCTCCTCCTCATTGTGTGTGTTTTGACCGTTTTCCTCTTCTTCCTCTCTCTGTCCTCCCTCTTTTTCTCTCTCCGTGTGTTCTGGCTTCGGCAGGGAAAAGTTCCTCACTGAGATTCAGAGCCCTCGCTATGCCAGGCTGAGAGACTGGCACCATGAGAGATCTGCCCGTGCTCTCAACATCAAGTCCTGAACGAACCGCCCGCCTGGGCGTAACGCCACATCTGGGGGGGGTGGGGTGTAGGGGTGTAGCCTGAACCTGAGCCTCGCTTCATATGAGGGCAACACAGCGTGCCGGTCACGGGCGTAACACTGACCCCAGCGATGTGTGAGACGTGTGGAGATAACGTGTAACTGTTAAAAATGATGAAAAAAAGATTTTAAAATGGTAAAAATAAGAAGCAGCAACGCGGCCTCGGTGCAGCTCAATCTTACCGTCAAGTTTAGTTCTGTAGAATTAGAATTAGCATTCTGTGGCTCTCATCTGATGCCGTAAATTTTCAGATTCGTGTGAGGTGTCTGAAGCACTCGTCAGCTTCTCGACTGCGATTGTACTCTGATCTTACTCTGATTGTGTAGTCGAACCCCCCGAGTTCATGTTTCATCTCTATTCTTTTGATTTTATTTCCTCTCTGCCTCATTCTGTTACTTCGTCAGTCGCTTTATCAGATTTTCTCTTTTTGACTTTCATTATTCAGCCAAAATATTCTGAAACAGTCTGTACTTTATTTTCTCTGCTTTTCTGAAACATTAAAACTTGACCTTCTTTCTCCTGTCTCCTGTTTTTCATCTCTGGTGTAAAATCTTAAGTGTTTTTTGGGGGTTTCTGGTTTGCGTTGTGTTCACAGAGGAACTTTTTACACGTTTAAGTGTAGTTTCACACTAGTTGGGTTGAAAAGTCAAACATGGTGATTCCTAACCTGCAGCTCTTGGCATTAAACACTTATACTGCAGGCCTGTAACTATACAGTTAAATCTAACTAATGCAGCCTTGAGGACCAGAATCTTAAATTGTAGCATTCCACTGAGAATTACATAAGGATGGTTCGACTTGACACTTTTTCTGTCATTATTTTTTAAACCTATAGAGTAATATATTATTTATGCTTAAAAGTTCTTCTTAACGGAATAAGTGAGTAATAAAGTGGAGCTTTTAAGTGGCTACTTTTATGTCATTATTTGGACACGACCATGAGCTTGTGACCTCTATGTGGTCCTTTCAGCTAGAACACCAGCCGCTCTTCTGATAAGACTTCTCACAATTATGTCTGTGGGAATTTGTGCCCATTCAGTCGAAAGAGCCGATTTATATGGCTCAGAAAACACCAATTGATGTTCACTGGGCCTCTGGTGCAGGACACTGATGAGTTAAATTCCCAGCTTGGCACAACTCCAGAGAACATCCAGCCTACAGTCCAGTCCTTAACTTCAGCCTGACTGTTCTTTGCTTCTCATTGATGTAGGACCCTGGCAGTCCAGCCAGGGAATGGAACACCGATCAGCCATAATATTAAAACCACCTCCTCGTTTCTACACTCACTGTCTATTTTATCAGCTCCACTTACCATGTAGAAGCACTTTGTAGTTCTACAATTACTGACTGTAGTCCGTCTGTTTCTCTACATACTTTGTTAGCTCCTTTCATGCTGTTCTTCAATAGTCAGGACCCCCACAGGACCCCCACAGAGCAGGTAGTATTTAGGTGGTGGATGATTCTCAGCACTGCAGTGACACTGACATGGTGGTGGTGTGTTAGTGTGTGTTGTGCTGGTACAAGTGGATCAGACACAGCAGCGCTGCTGGAGTTTTTAAACACTTCGCTGTCACTGCTGGACTGAGAGTAGTCCACAAACCAAAAATACCCAGCCAACAGTGCCCCGTGGGCAGCGTCCTGTGACCACTGATGAAGGTCTAGAAGATGACCGACTCAAACAGCAGCAATAGATGAGCGATCGTCTCTGACTTTACATCTACAAGGTGGACCGACTAGGTAGGCGTGTCTCATAGAGTGGACAGTGAGTGGACACGGTGTGTCTGATCCACTGATACCAGCACAACACACACTAACACACCACCACCATGTCAGTGTCTCTGCAGTGCTGAGAATGATCCACCACCTAAATAATACCTGCTCTGTGGTGGTCCTGACCATTGAAGAACAGATGGGCTACAGTCAGTAATTGTAGTGAGTGTAGAAACAAGGAGGTGGTTTTAATGTTATGGCTAATCAGTGTATGTAGTTAAAGTTAAATGTTTATTCCACAGGCAGAATACAAATATTATAATAAAAATATCTGACAGCGGATATGAAAGTAAGTGGCATCATGTAAAAATAGAGATTCTAAGCTTTAAAACGGCTCCTCTGATGTCAGCATGTGACTTACAGTTCTTTAGATATGCTGTTACATAAAAGTGATACACTGAGAGGGGCACACTGTTAAAAATACATGTAATTACTATGAATGAATTTGTCTTAATTATAATAATTACAAGGAACAGGGATGAACCGATCTAAAGCCGCTATAAACCTCATTACACTGAGGATGTAATTGTTTCTTTAAAAACTGAATTTCTGTTGGCCAGTGTCACCGCTCGCTTTCAAAATCCTTTTGTGTTAATGAAAAGAACAAGGAGACGAGTCACGCCCGACTGCTACCGGCTGCCTCGGCGAGCGCGGGCTGATTAACGGTAATCCATGCAACATTAATCAAGCCTGACTGTTGTGTCATCAAGTAAGAGAAATGGTGCAACACACCCACATGGAAAAAAGGATCTAAACCTGCAGAGTCAAAGTGATGTATGAGGCTGAATTTGGGCTGAAAAATAATTTAGCATTTTGAAAATGGTGTGTAATACCAACAAGATCAATAGCACTCATAATAGTACTCCCGCTTCGAGCACGTTTATAAAATATTTATGTGGATAAAGCTTCCATTGTGTGGACACGGAGTAAACACCGAAATGATCTTGAAAATATTGTAGGGTGAGTTAAAGCGGGCCCGGAGAATCTGGACAGATTCTGTATTGAGGACTGGTCTCGGATTCCTTACCCTGGGTTCTTATTAAGCATTATAGGAGAAGACTCCGTGCTTCTCTGTTGGAAAAGGAAGCTATGCAGTGCCAAATACAAGCTTGTTATGTACAAGCGTGTTATCGGATATGATTGGCTGTGTCTGAAGGGGGAGGCAGGGTGGCTGAACAGCCTGGATGTTGGGAGGTACACTTGTCAGTAAGCTTAGGCCTTGATACAATAAAGAGGGTTGTGTCAGGAAGGGCATTGGGCCATATAGGGTTTGCAGACCAGTATAGACCCCTGAATACTGGAGTAGCTAAAAGGGTTGGTAGTAGAAAAATACCATCAGCTTTGATTCTTTACGTCAAAGCACTCATGCTCTGGTACACATATACGCCTATTAGAAGCCATTGTTAAGTCAGGATGTGATTCATAATGCTTTTTACTGGTCAAAATGGTGCCAGACTGGTCTCGGATACATTAACAATTGAGCTTTAGTTGAAGAGTAACGGCTCAACCTTTTCCACAGTTAATAAATTCCTGTTTTAGATATAAGGTTCATTATGAGCTTTAAATGATGGACAATGTCAACACGAGGTCACATGACTGAGCCTTTCCTAATGTAAAGAGAAGCAGCGTGGAGGCGGTGATCACGCTGTGGATGGACACGTAGAGCAAGTGTTACCTGACCGTAAGGATAAACCTGCACCGTGTCCAGGACATGATCATTCACCGTCTGCTTGTCCTCATGTGACCTTACCCAGGCAGGACAAACCCATCAGACCGGGTTCACCTGAGGTCGTTTCGGATCCGTCTGGCTGTGCTTTGTGCAGAAAAACGCCGGCCGGGTCAGGGCTGTGAGGGACGGACTAATGAAGTCACGGCAGCCATTACAGCGCCTGTGAGACCTCCCGGATCACAATCTGAGAGGAGGAAGAGGCCGTTCAGTGGCAGCGCCGTCATTAAGCCTTTTCGCAGGAACAAGAGCACAAAGTCCCACAAGTGCACGTTCAGCGGGTGTGTGGCAGAAGTGGCCGTGAGTGCTGTTTAGATGTACAGATGACATAACGACTTGGCACCAGAGGACAGATACAAAAAAGAGCCATTAGTGCAGTTTTGAGAGGGCGCACGGATGGCGCAGCACACTTAAGCATAGTAAAGTACCCTGCCACTGGGATCCAGGGAGCCGGGGGTTCGAATTTCAGCAGGTTCAACCATAAAACTGTTGTTTCCCCATTAATTTCACAGCCTGCTTTGATATGTTATGCTATGCTATGATAATAGGCACTTTTTTTCAAGAGACCCACATGTTGTCCATGATTTTCACCGCAACACAAATGAAGCATCAAAACGAAACACAAAACTTAATATACTTAATTATTATAAGATGGGTAAGAACGATCTGGTCCCACAGTGGTTTACAAGATGTAGCATAAAGCCTCCACAAGGGGGCGTTTGCGTACAAGTCCATTCTTTTTTTCTTTTTTTTCCCCCCCATTTTATCGTATCCAATTTCTACCCGTCAATCATCCTCTCACTAATGCTGATCCCTGCTCCTGATTGGGGAGGACGATGCTGCTCCACGCCCCCTCCGACACGTGCACAGCAATCGAACATCTTATCACCTACACTTGATGAGTGCAGTACAGTACAGCGCTGTGTACGGAGAGCCACACCCTCTACCGCACTCCTTTCCCATCTCCGTTCAGGCGCCACCAACCAGCCGGCAGAGGTCGTAATCGCACTAGTCTGAGAGAGAGTCCCCATCCGGCTTAATCCCGCCCCTATCTGAACAACCTGCCAATCGTTGTTTATGTGGCCGCTCAGCCTCAGTCGTAAGACAGAGCCGAGATTCGATACGATGTATTCGAGATCCCAGCTCTGGTGAACAGCGGCTTGTACACGTACATTCTGTGTTTATGTGACCCTGCAGGAGTCGATAACACTCAGTGCCTCCTAGTGGCAGGAGTGAATCCCAACGCTAATAAAGATCAACCGAATGTAGTAATTCTCAGATGCCTGTGTCTGATTTCATGACATTTATGCTTTTGCTGTGGTATCAGTTTGATCCAGAGATTTTTTTCCCTTGGTGCTGGCACTGACCACCTAGCACTTGGGCTATTCTTTGCTCTTTGTGTTGCTGCTGGTTGCCATAATAAAGTTTGGAATTAGGTGTTAACGTTCCTGTGCAGCATAATAAAATGCCAAACACAATTTCCTGTACCAAGGCGTTGGTGGACGTCATTAACTAGACCCGTGAACTAGACCAGGTCACCGAACCCTTGTTATAAAATCGTTCACCCGGCGGATTTTCCTGCACGTCGGTTTTCCGAGCCAGACCTGATATGGGCCTGTACGTTTATATAATCCTGAACAAACACGGCGGTTTCCAGACTTGATTCTCAAGAGGGCTGTTTTTTTTTTTTTTTTTCCTCTTTACAGCCATGGAGAAACTCCCTGCCCCAGCAAACCAGCAGCCAAGCCTGAAGGAACTCGAGGTAAGGCTCTCAAGCACCAACACCAGGATTAGGATGCTGTCCACGATGATGATGCTTCAATTTTTTGCTAGGAAATTGACAGTGGGCTCATTTCTGTACCCAGTCTTTTTGCGTGTTGCTGAACCCACGTTAGCAAGCTTCAATAAACTCCACATGTGGGTGAAACTGAAATTCGCTTTGAATTAGGTGTGACGAGAATGCACTACAAATTGAATTCATCCGTACATACAAAGAGCAAGGAAGTCACAAGCGCTGGGTCTGATTGTAATGACTTCCCATCATCCCCTTTGAATTATTAGGCAGGCTTATTCCAGTTACGACATATTTTTTCTTTAGTCGTCTTAATCTCCTTGTTTTGACAGCAGCTAGATGATAAAACAGGTCCTGACATTAATGTTTTACTTAGCGAGTTTTTGCTGAACTAAGGTTCTAAGGCTAAATGCAGCCTTACAGTCCGTCTCAGTATCACAGCTACACCTGCCAGCAATCCAGTAAAGATAAAAATTTTATATATAATAATAAGCAGGTTTTGACAGCAGTTCAAGCTTCTTTACTGCACTTTTTGCAAACTGTGCTGTTCATATTCAACACACAAGCATCTCCTCACCAGGGAAGATGCTCCAACCTGCCATCGATGTAAAGAGTGACTAACAATTAAACACATACTGATAGACTGCAAAACACTCAACTCAGACAGACTGAGGTTTTTTAATGAAAACGAGACACGAAATGTGCTTAAATCTACAGCACCAGGGAAAATAATTAATTTTTTAACATATTTAAATGTAAAACATCTTTTATAATTCGTTTTAAATGACACAAAGTGAAGAAGCAGCTTGAGTACCTCCGTATAAATGACCCCAGTGTGTCGGTACGGCGCTAAAACTAATCAATCAATCAAACTGTTCATATTCTGACGACCGTTTCTTCTACCTGCTCTCCAGCTCCTCCTCCTAAATCTCCCACCAAATCCGGACCCTCGTCCCGCCCGCCCTGGGTGACCGACCCGAATTTCGCCGAGCGCTACCGGCCCGATAAGACCAGCACCGTGGTGACGCAGCACAGGCAGCCGGCGGAGCCCACGCCGGAACAGAACCGGAGCTCCATCCTTCAGGCCGCGCAGCAGAACCCGGAACCCGACAGCGGCCGCACGCCCCTCTGTGCAGCCTGCAACAAGATCATCAGGTATCCACGCCACCTCGACCCCTTAACTCTGTTTATGTCTTGTTTTCCCACTGTTTTGTTGGGGCTTTAATGTTAATAGTTCAAGTTTAAGGGTCCAAGAGAGGCTTTATTGTCATTTCATCTCTATACAAGTACATAATGAAACGAAACAATGGTCCTCCAAGACTAGGGTGCACATAAAACCTACAATAAATTCAACCACAGAGCAGGTATTATTTAGGTGGTGGATGATTCTCAGCACTGCACTGACACTGACATGGTGCTGGTGTGTTAGTGTGTGTTGTGCTGGTATGAGTGGATCAGACACAGCAGCGCTGCTGGAGTTTTTAAACACCTCACTGTCACTGCTGGACTGAGAATAGTCCACCAACCAAAAATATCCAGCCAACAGCACCCCGTGGGCAGCGTCCTTTGACCACTGATGAAGGTCTAGCAGCAATAGATGAGCGATCGTCTCTGACTTTACATCTTCAAGGTGGACCAACTAGGTAGGAGTGTCTAATAGAGTGGACAGTGAGTGGACACGGTATTTAAAAACTCCAGCAGCGCTGCTGTGTCTGATCCACTTATACCAGCACAACACACACTAACACACCACCACCATGTCAGTGTCACTGCAGTGCTGAGAATGATCCAGCACCTAAATAATACCTGCTCTGTGGGGGTCCTGTGGGGGTCCTGACCATTGAAGAACAGGGTGAAAGGGGGGTAACAAAGCATGTAGAGAAACAGATGGACTACAGTCAGTAATTGTAGAACTACAAAGTGCTTCTATATGGTAAATGGAGCTGATAAAATAGACAGTGAGTGTAGAAACAAGGAGGTGTGAATAATGTCTCGTATTATGATCGTTGAGTGTGTGCTTTATCATCCTACAGAAGGAAAAGATCAGTTTATAAATCTTATACTGAGATTTGGTCTTTAAACCAAAAGCCTCAACTGTGTTGTCTGGCACATTTGACCAGGATTGGCTAAATTTTTAGTAGGTCTTGTAGTCACAGCTCTCCGGCGCCCCCTACTGACCTTATTGATCAGGCCTGATCGTGTCTTGCTTTAACAGAAAGACCAGAAGCTGCAAAGCCCTAAAACAGTCCAGAAATCAATGTCGACTGTAAAGAGTAAATGTCAATACTTAATTGTTGTGGCAGAGCGGACGCACAGCGAAAGGTTGCCAGACTTCAAAAGAAAGTAGCATTTACTAGCATATTGAAGTGACCCAGCTTTTATCTTTGAAAGATCAATGTGAGGTGACCTGAGTTTTCTTTCACCAACCTGCTATTTCCATTACCGGATCTTTACAGGTACCGTCCATTCCCCAACGGACCCCGATACTGTAAAGCAAAGCAAAGTGAAGCAGAGCGGTGTCTTTATGTGTGTGTGTGTGTGTGTGTGTGTGTTGCAGAGGCCGTTACCTGGTGGCACTGGGGCGCTCCTGGCACCCGGAGGAGTTCATGTGCTGTCAGTGTCGAACCGTTTTGGACGAGGGTGGATTCTTCGAAGAAAAGGGCTCCGTTTACTGCGCCAAATGCCACGACAATCGCTACGCCCCCAACTGCGCCAAGTGCAAGAAGACCATAACTGGAGTGAGCACTTTACAGAAAAATATATTTCTTTTTTTGAAATATGCTGTTTACAGCCCAAAGACAAGATAAAATAAGCAAACAGAAACATAATACCTATCTTGCCATGAAATGACACATGCGTGTTAAACATGGCATTCAAATCCAAATAAAGAAATAAAAATATGCGGTTTAAAATGTCTCGAATGTAACGAAGCCGTGTATTTTTCATCCTGTCCTTTCCATTAAGATCTTCTATATAAAAACATTCTTCTCATAAGCTGCATTAAGTCAAATTTCTTACAGTAAAGTATTTACTACGAGGGATCTTTAAAACGTTTCTGCACTATTATATTGTGGTTATAAGCGGTGAGGGTGTAGTAGGAGGAGTACTCGGTCGTGTCTGAGAGACTGAGAGACGCTTATAGTCCGGATTTAGCTCCGTCTGATTTCCACCTTTTTGGACACTCAGAGAAGCTTTAAGGGGAAGAAGATTTTCATGTGATGATGATGATGATGTGAAAGCAGCGGCGCATCAGTGGCTACGAGCTCAACCAGAAACATTTTTTGCTGATTCCATGATTTAAATCGATTTGACATGTAAAATGAATCGATATTCACTTTAAAAAGCAGAGGGTGCTGGCGCTATATACCGCGCCTGGTTGACGTCACTGGTGCTACACGCCTGGTTTCCAGATTCGGGGGTTTTCAGCCAAATTGGGCTTAATTCAAGTGTTTTGCATAGTTTGTACCTACCTCAGAAATAAAATGACATTCATTATTTTGATAAATACAAGATAAGCACAAATACAGGATTTTATTTTATTTTTTTTAAGAGAAATAATAAAAGGAAACTTTGCCGTAATTTGTCTTCAATTTCAGTTAAAAAAAATCGGTAAAAAATCGTATCGTTAACCCAGTATCGTGAATCGCATTGCATCCTGGGTAGAGTGTATCGTTACATCCCTAATATGTCTTAAAAAACGCAGGTGCTGTGTCCCAAATCACACACACAAACAGATTAACTCTAAATAGTAATAACACTATCGGCACCATTGACATTATAACATGTTATTGGTGAGGACTTTTGCTGCAAGTTTTGGAAAGGTTTTGGCTCTGTAGTAGTAGTTTTTATTTATTTTTTTATCCTCCAGATGCCCAAAAGGAACGCCTGTCACTACTGCTCCATTAGAATCAGCAAAATATATCGTTTCTTTTTGCAGTTTACAAATTTTGGTCCATGTTAAATATAAAGAAATATAGTGTGGGACGTCAACCACCCTTATAAGTATTATCCATTATCTCATTCGTGCCCAGAGCGGTGATTCTGGTTGAGCTTATCAAGGTGTCGGAAACAAAGTGGATTAGATAAAGGCCCTTGAGGTATATAGGCTCCGACACCTATTTCTACATTAAATAAAATGCTTTTTAACTCGCGCGTCTGCTGTGATTTCTGGGTCAATGTATAAAAGTTAGTCATGACTTTATCCAGCACTCGCGTATCGATTGTTCTGCACGCGTGAGCTGAGCCACGGCTCGATTTTTGGTAGGTGTCACCCTGGAGATCTCACACCCCTCCCTTTTCTCCCGCCAGGAGATCATGCACGCCCTGAAGATGACCTACCACGTCCAGTGCTTCGTGTGCGCCGCCTGCAAGCGGCCCATCAGGAACCAGGCCTTCTACATGGAGGAGGGGGAGCCGTACTGCGAGAGAGGTGAGAGCCCCGAGGCGGCTTTCGCTGCGCCAAGGCCCTTTAATCACTCGCACGTCTCCGCTTCGCCGCTCACGTCAAACTCCGGGCATCGACCCGCAGTCCACAACCTACTGCTTTCTGCTCCCAGTCAGGCTGATCGCGGAAGGTGGAACTCTTGTTGGGTAGTGACTGATCACCCTGAATTTAAAGAGTTCGATTAGATTTCTGTGTTTACGTTTTTATTTATTTCTTTAGCAGGCGAATTCTGCACTCTAAGTATTTTCACATTTTCACGAAAACGCCTTTCTTCTGACTATCTAACACGCCCAGATATTTAAATACCGTGTGCATACAGTGCAGGGCTTTATTATGGAAATGAAGCGTGCGGTCAGTGCTTTCGCAGAACGAGTGTTCTTGTGTCAGCATTCTGTAGAATAGAGAAGCCGGAGTTGAGCGTCGAACTCGTAGCTGCAGTCTCAGCACCGAGCCGGAAACTGCTCGAGCTTTTCTTAAGCCTCCACATTAAACCCCCCTGCACATCTGTAATGGAAAATCTGGGGCAAAGCGTTTAAGCATCTCCAGCAATTTGTGGCATCAAAGCCCGCAGACCTTTAAGCACCGATGGGGCGAACAGAAGCTCTTTTCTTTTCATGCTTCTGAATGTTTTCACTACAAGCGAAGTTCGAGCGCTTTTGCTATTCAGACGCTTTTCTTTCTTTTTAAATAAATTGCATTTTTTTTTAAAACAGGAATTAAAAATGAAGTGCACTCAGGTAAACATTTATCTGTTTTGAATATTATCTGTTTGAATATTGCTAATGTTTTTAAGTGACTTGGTTACAGAGGTAAAATTACACAGAAACTGTTCAGGTAAAATTAGATCTAAATAAATGTACTTTCACTCCTGCATTGCTAAATTTCTAAAGATCATAATGATAAGTGATGATACATTTGATTATATTTATCTCACTATATTATATACGTGTCGGATGCGAGTTCTGGAATGCCAACACGTTGGCGTTGACCTGTGAGCAGCATGTGTGAGCACTCTTAGGATTCCAGTCATTTCTGATTGAGTTCATTTTTCTTTCTATGTCTTAATTATTATTATTTTTATTATTATATCAACCACTTTATCCTGGTCAAGGTTGTCAGGTTTGGTTCTCGAAACATGGGACGCAATGCAGGAACACTCTGAACCGTGCCCCCAGACTCCCAACCGACCGATAGTGCAATACACTCCTGTGCTACCCGAGTTCCTTTTTTAAATTACAAATACAAGTGTGTAAATGGAAATAACATGAAATACACATGCAGTGCTGGTGTAAAAAGTTCCACACAGAAAAGAACCTCATGGATGTTTTGATGCCATTTTAATGCCTTACACCCTGAAACCCCATAAAGTACCAGGAGATTTCAAATGAAAACCTGACTGCCTCTGCCAAGACGTCAAAACTGGGTTGTGTTTGGATGTTTCAGTAGCAGAACGAGTCCAGAATCAAGCTTTGTCACAGCCGTTCCAGTCCCCTGACTTAAAGGTTATCAAAAAGCTGCAGTCAGTTTGTGAGCTTCTGCAAAAAGAGGGTTTTGGAACCCTAATAATGAATCTGGTTCTGTAACTGTGTGTGTTTTTACTAGATTACTTTTATTGTGGTTGCTGTCTGGGTGGCCACATTTACTACAGTGCTTTTGGCATCTCTACCCACTTTTAAAAATGATGTATAAATTAATTAAATGCCAGATTAAGTGATTGAGTACTAGGTTACATAATTAGTACACATTTACTTCGTTTCGCTCCCAGCACTCACAGTTACTCTCATATTTCCCCACAAATCAGTGATCAGCTTTTGTTTGCTGTTTGTTTCCCCCACAGACTATGAAAAGATGTTTGGTACTAAATGTCATGGCTGCGACTTTAAGATCGATGCCGGCGACCGTTTCCTGGAAGCTCTGGGCTACAGCTGGCACGACACGTGCTTCGTCTGTGCCGTAAGTCTCTTTGATTCATGTCGCCCCGCGGTGTCGTCCGAGGCCGCCCGTCCTTCACAGTGCCGCCCCACACTGACCTCTGCTGCTATTTTTCTCTGCAATGATTGTTAGCTAAACACCAAACAAGCTTGTCCAAAAAATGTCTGAGATTGATTAGGAATCCTAATGTTCTTCTTTCAGCTTTGCCACGTCAACCTGGAGGGCAAGACGTTCTATTCGAAGAAGGATAAGCCGCTGTGTAAAGGTCACGCCTTCTCTCCTCTTTGAGGATCCGGGCTCTGGTGCTTGAGCGGGAGCGAGTCCAAATACTTCGCCAAGAGTTATAACGGTTATAAATTACAATGTGTTGCTTCTGTGTCCTGGACTGATATTTTTTATACTGTAATAATGACTTTTCTTTAGTATAAAATGAATATGAATGTGTTGTGATCCAGAATAATGCTCATGTTGTGAGAAAACCATTGCTTTCTATATAAATAAATAAATAAATAAATAAAGTAGAAGTGGGTGGGTTTTGTTTTATGTTGCATGGCTCCAGTGACTTGGGTTTGTTTCCTCTGGAGTTCCTACAAGCATCCCAAAGACCTGCTGATAGATCAGTTGGCTGCACTATAGCATCACAACAAGAATGTCCTGGGTTCAGTTCCCGGGTGGAGCGGTCCTAGTCCTTTCTGTGTGGAGTTTGCATGTACTCCCCGTGTCTGTGTGGGTTTCCTATGGAAGCTCTGGTTTCCTCCCACAGTCCAAAGACGTGCATGTGAGGTGAATTGGGGATACAAAATTGTCTATGACTGTGTTTGATATTATACTTGAAATGATGTGTAAGCAAACTACCTGTCCTGTCATGAACGTAAGCAAAGTGTGTAAAACATGAAATAAAATCCTAATAAACAAATGAATAATAGATAAATATTCCTGTTTGGTTGCATGCAATGGTTTTCTTTTGGCATGAGTGATTATGCTGGTTTTGTGCCACCCTGCAGTTAGCATTTTGTCCTGTCAGTATTTATGAAGCTTTTATACATGGAATAATTGTGAATTATATGTGACTCGATCTGTCCTCCTGTATCAAGCTGGTTAAGAACGGAGCTAAGAGAACTTGGTGTAGGTATTATTGGTACCTGACAGCTTCACTGTGCAGGGTCTTGATTGTAAGCTTTAGCTTCTGTCTACCGTCTATGTTTGTACATGCATTTTTTTTTAGAAAGCTTGCTTTGCTCCCATCCTCTTCCACCTCATTTAAAAACAGACCAGTAGATAAACTGGACAAGCCAAATTGAGCTTAATTGTGACTGAATACGATTGTGATACCCAGTGATAGACCGGCATCTTGTGCATGTTGTAAACTCGCCCTGTGCCAACTGTTCCACTGGCGGGGATCGACATGCACAAGCAAAGCACCCTGTTTATGATTGGTTAGATCTTGTGGTCCACATGGTCTAGTTCTACAGATCATTCATTCTGCCAACGCATAGAGCTTGATGGAAATCTCTAAGTTGTGCTCCTCCCTTGCACCCAGTGTTATTGGATTAGAACGAAGCATAAAAGAAGAATTTCTAGAACCGAATTGAGCATCATGTTGGTCCACAAGCATGAACACCCAGGCGTAAGTCTGTCATACTAGCTCAGTGTAGGGATGGCACGGTCACCTCACAGCAAGAAGGTCCTGGGTTCCATCCCCGGGTCCTTTCTGTGTGCATGTTCTCCCCGTGTCTGTGTGGGTTTCCTCCGGCAGCTCCGGTTTCCTCCAGTCCAAAAAACATGCAGGTGAGGTGAATTGGAGATACTGAATTGTCCATGACTGTGTTCGACATTAAACTTGTGAACTGATGAACCTTGTGTAACGAGTGGCTACCGTTTTCGTCATGGATGTAACCAGGGTGTAGAGCATGACGTTAAAGTCATAAAAAAACAAAAAAACAAGCTCAGTGCGGCTCTCCGATCCTTTAAGGCGCGCAGCGGTCCCTCTCTCCCCGTGCCCGGGCACTTAAGGTAATGGCAAACCCACCGAAAATGAAAAATGAGCCCCTGGCAGATGAACAGCAGTGCATTAGCACTGATTGCAAGCGCTTCATATTGACCCCACCAGTGATCTTTACGTGCCTCTCATACAGAGCGGCCGACATCTATCTGCTTTAATCCGGCAGGTAGTTGTAATTAAGGGAAGGCTTAAGGCCTGCATACGCTCGGCTCATTCCGTGCACACGCGTTAATGTCTGCAAACATAACGGCCGAACAAAGACCGACTTCTGCTGATCAGAGACTTTTATATTCGCAGCATCGCTCTCTCTCTCTCTCTCTCTCTCTCTCTCTCTCTCTCTCTCTATCTCTCGCACTCTCTCTCTCTCAGAAAAATGAAACGGCAAAGTCGGGATTGAATTTAACCTTGAATCATGAGGATGTTTCTGCTCTGTGTTGTTTGTTATATTGAATCAGTGTGATTTGTGTGATCGTCCTCACTGACACGCTGATAATCTGATCAATGCCCGATTCTGCAGTTGCATAATTACTGAAGTGCTTATGTAGACGGCGTATTTATTACTTGGGTTTTAGCCCAGTAAGTTTATTCAGTGCATGTCTACCCCGTTTTTGTACTTCTCTTAGATTAAACGGAGATGGTTTAATGCAGAATGGTGGTGTATGTCATTTAATAATTGAGAAAAATATTAATCAAAAGGCTCGTAGTGGTAAATTACACCATCTCACTACCGCTGGCGAGAGTTTGAACCTCAGAGACACGACTGGCTATGTCTGAGGCCCTGCGATGGATTGGCGTCCTGTCCGGGGTGTGTCATTGCCCACAGTGACCATGACCAGGACAACACGGTGGTAAAACATGGAAATGAAATTTGAAAGAGATTATTACCTCTGCTGAGATCCTGATTTGAATCTCGGCTGTGCTGTCGGCTGACCGGTGTACACACAGACATGATTGGTGATCGAAGCCCTGTGATTGATTGGCGCCCTGTCCAGGGCTGCAGTGGTTGTGCTGCCAAATGAACAACAAGCAATACAAAGAACCATAATGTAGTAGCGCTACCCCAGCAGATCCAGTGATGATTTTATGGCCTTTTTAACAGGAATGTCAGATATCTCGACCCTTGTGTACTTAAAAAGACTCGAAACGGTCACCAGATATTCAGTTTTGATTCATAACAGTTCTGTGATCACAGACGAACGTTACATGTTTGTAAAAATGTCGGTCACGTATCGCATTTTGCTGGAATATTTACGATTTAATAATTATATAATCATTCTGACTAGCCTGACTGAAAGTATTCCATGTAATAGGTTCTTTTTTAATAGCTCTGCACCTCTAGATGTTGTTATTCACCTTATATTTAAAATAAAGAACTGCTGTATTCTTTTCACATCATTTTTTGTTACTGTTGAACATTTATTCAGTATTGTTAATAAAATTTTCAATGGTTTATTTCTGATATAAACATAATTCCACTCATGAATTAATTCTGTAGACTGTAGCATGTATTTCAGGCTGAATTAAAAGCTGATTGACAGTCTGTATTCAGCCAATCATAGATCTGAAAACAGATGCTGTAGCAGTATTTATGGATTATTGAATAGCTGGTTAACATTTCATGTGTTCTGCACTGTATTCAGAAGGTTTGCTTCTTCTGCAGCGGGACAGAAGATCTAACACTGCGGTTTCTGTGCTTAGTTTAGCTTTTATGCTTTTTTTGGTGGCTCAACATTTATTTTTTTTAGCCTTGGGGTAAAAATTAGATGCTAAAGAGGCAAAAGTGCAAATGGCTGCTTGTTAACAGCTTTCTGAATGACAGTAGTAGTTTGTATGCAACCCACAAATTGTACGAGGGATTTTCAAAGTTTCCTCACTTGTATATTTTGGTTATAAGAGGTGAGGGTGTAGTAGGAGGAGTAATCGCTCGTGTCTGAGAGTGAGAGACACTTATAGTCCGGATTTAGCTCCATCTGATCACCTTTTTGGATGCTCAAATAAGCTTTAAGGGGAAGAAACGTTTACTATCAAAATCCAGACTGTCTCCGTTTACTGTCAAAATCCCGACTGAAGTGAGAAACTCCGTCCTGACCGTCAGGTTGGCGACATGTACGATATCACAGATGACGTTAAAGAATCGAATGGCTCATAAACTTTGGTAAGCGACTTCCAGAGACGTGTACGCGTAAGTGCCGAAACATGTTTTTGGTTGAGCTCGTAGCCACTGATGCGCCGCTGCTTTCACATCATCACATGAAAACCTTCTTCCCCTTAAAGCTTTTCTGAGCGTCTAAAAAGGTGGAAATGAGATGGAGTTAAATCCAGACTACAAGCGTCTCTCAGACACGACCAATTACGACGACTCCTCCTCCCACCCTCACCGCTTATAACCACAATATGAAAGTGAGGAAACTTTTTGAAGATCGCTGGTATATAATGAGGCTGCGAGGGCTGAATAAATGAGATCAGATTGATCAGTGTGAAAGATAAAAGATTATAAACACAATATTCCTTCAGTATAAAAAACTCCACTCCGTATTTAACAATATATAATTTATTTACATCCATTTCAGGTTGAATTACTATACATACTTTCTGAAATTTTATAGATATATATATGTACATAAGGCCAAGTAAATACTTGAAAGCACTTATAAACGAATTTTCAAAATTCTACCCACAAATCCATTTCATTGTCCAAAAGTACAGAAAAAAACCTCCCCATCGCTTCACGGGGGGCGTCCTGTTAGCACAAAGTCATCGACGACGTTCACGTAGACGAGGAATAAAGGAAATTACAAAAGAATCCCTTTAAAATATGGTTTAAAAAAAGAATTGTACAATTGCATAAGCGCTGTGGCGTGATAAATACAGCATTCTGACTCGCAGAAAGGCAAGAAAAAATCCAAGAACATTCACAGGTACACAAGTCTACTGTTTTCATGTGGAAAATCAGTTCAGTAAAAGTAACGGTACGCTCACACACACACACACGTTCGTTTATACACGACGGCTATCTATGAGGTCGACGTAATGTACAATCGCTGGGATTCGACTGGCTTTTCGTATCGATTCATCGGTCCGAGAGATTGGCTTAGACATTAAAAAGTGCCATTTTTTCCTTTACTGTGTGTGTGCTGTATAAATAAATGTTCATCTTTAATCTGACGTTATAGACGGGATTTCTGAAGTGGGTGAACATTTTTTTCTTTCCTTTTTTAATGTCATTTTTCCATTTTTTAACCAAAATAAACCTCATCAGGTTCACAAACGCCTTTAGACAAAACAAAACAAAACAGACTGGCCTAAATGCTGCAGAAATCCTGGACCGTAATGGCTAAACGATCCAACCTCGACGAACGTAACGCCAGTTTAAGTGCTAGATAAGAAACGTCGAACTTGCGTCACGGATGAAACGTTTACTATCAAAATCCCGACTGAAATGAGAAACTCCGTCCTGACCGTCAGGTTGGCGACATGTACGATATCACAGATGACGTTAAAGGAGGTCCAAAACAATCGAATGGCTCATAAACTTTGGTAAGCGACTTCCAGAGACGTGTACGCGTGTAAGTGCCAGAATATTTATAAAAAAAAATTATATACAACATGAATTGTATAGATGAAAAGGAACCGATTCAAAACCAGAAGGTTCCACTGAAAGCTCGACACCTTGTATTGTACATTAAAGCAATATTAATAAAATCTGACCATATAATCATTAAAAATAAACAGTGTGATCAGTTATTTATTGTTTAATGCTTAATAAATGATCGTGGCAGCTCAGGTGGCGCAGCGGTAAAACACGCTAGCACACCAGAGCCATCCGGCTGGGCTAGACGCCTACACGAACAACGATTGGCTTGTTGTTCGTACAGGGTGGGAGCCGGATAGGGACGTCATAACTGATGCGATTACGACCACTGCTGGCTGATTGATGCCGCCTGCACAGAGTCAAGGATTAATGCATTGATCAGGGTGTGGCTCTCCGTACACAAGGCTGACCTGGATATGAACTCGCCTCGTGCAGGCGAAACGATGCAGTCGGCTACTGCACGTGTCAGAGGGGGCGTGTGTCAGTTCGCTCTCCTCAATTAGGGCGGGGCTCAGCACCGGTAGAGAGGAAGCGTAATGCAATTGGGTAAAAATTGGACACGCTAAATCGGGAGAAAAAAATAAATGATATAATGATAGTGACGTGGATTTAAAGAAACTCCTGCGTGATCAGAATCTTCAACCTTCCTGAAATGCAGCTCAGTGCAGAGAGGCTTCAGTTCCAAATTTGCTTTTATTTATTTATTTATTTTTACCTGGTTGTGAAGTAAAGCTTTAAAATCAAAACCCTCTCTGTTACTGAGCACGTTTAGCTTTTTAGACCTGGATATGAATGAAAGATCTTCATTAATACTCGGGTCTGGTCTGCAGTGTCGGGACTTCAACACCTTATTTTAAACTGATTCCATTTAATGAGTCAAATCAAGTCAGTAACTTAACCGTCCAGTTTCCACAGGATTACCCTGGACGAGATGAAGTAACGCACCCTGGATGGGATGCCAGCCCACTGTGGGGCCTTTTCCCCTTTTCGGCTGCTCTTGTGTTTAGAAGTCGCCACAGTAGATCTGGTCTACACATCTGACGCAACCCTCCTATTTCTATCCATGCTTGGCACTCAGATTGCACTTCCCATTGGCTAGGCTGTTTCTGCCATCCCTCCACCCCTAATCATGACCAGGCTGTGGCCCGACCGGCCGATAGCACTGCTGAGATTCAAACCCCGAATCCCCAAATTTATCTCTGCGCCACTTGAGCACAGCCTTTGTAAATCATAATTGGTTTGTTAAACTGGATTGAATTTTCCATAGCTAGTAATTTAGCACAGCGACTGAGCTGGTGAGATGTTAAACCAGCTTCATGCTATAATTTAAACATGAATGAATTCCATAATAAATTTAGCTGGTGGTGTAAAAGTTAATAACCTGTCATGTCATTACTGGTAACGTTTGAGAATCGAGTGAAATCCTTGTAGTTTTTGCCCAAACTGCTTCTATAAAACACGGGAGTTATTATTTTGCCGTCCGTCACAAGGACAAATCATGAAAGAGTGTATAAAGGACTTCCCCAAAATTACTACCCCAGATATTACCAGTACAGGTCCCAGTTGTGACTTCTGGGTGCTACAGAGTTTGCTAACATGGATTCAGCTGAGCTGGTTGAAGTTGGCATAGTTGCATCATAAATGTTGAAATATAATGAGCGTAAAAGTTGTAATTAAAGTGTAATTAAAAAATTAAGAGCTTGTAGCTTTGCATCGCACAGAAAACTCGTCTTTCTGTTCGGTGTGAAGAGGATGTGACCCAGACTGCTGGGTAACGAAGAAAAAGAACAATCCCTGAATGAGTTTCTTATTTCCTTAAGTTCAAAACGTGCTTCTTCGTACCATCCTGCGACTCCACGTGAACCCGGCCACGCGTGTCAGGACGGCCGTTACCGTCGTTGCTTTTAGTGATTTTCTGAATATGGCTTTGGACAGCAGTACAGCCACGTTACTGTGGTAAAAATCGATGTAGGACTCACACACACTCGCTCGCTGTTTTAAAAAGCAGCACGACTGCCTGTGAAACCTCCTTCATTGAGTTTATTACGTCTTTAAAGGTGCGTTGGGTTGAATTTAGTGGTAAGAAGGTGGAATACGCGATCAGTGTGAGTTTTATGACTACAGGGCCGTCGAGTGTGTGTCTGTAATATTACAGACAAATGGAATGAACACAACACATGTGGACCGGACCGGACCTGCGTATTTCATGTGGTGTTTTTTAAATTGCTTCAACACTTCAGTTTCACTGTGTTTTGCATATTACTCCTTATTTAAAAACAATATAAATATCGACTTGTGCACCTTTAAACTGTAAATGATACTGATTGCACCTTTAAAAGTACACAGGAACCTCGATTTAACGGACTAAAACGCAGCACTCAGGTCCACAAAAGTGCTAAACATGCACATATCATCAACAGTAAAATAAACGATGTAAACAGAGATGTAAATAAATATTAAAATTGGTGTCCTGTACTACTGGGGAGAGATTTTATTTACCTTGTGTTTTTTTTGCCGTGATCTTATAGTGGGGACTCACAGTCTCTATTACTCCTTTAATGCCAGAACTAAGCCCTAGTACTTGCGAAAGTGAAGCATAAAACACAGAGAAAAAGGCGAGAACAGAGCGAGACTCCTGACAAAATAAAACCTATCACTCATGTAAACAGAGAGACGTGCGCCAACTAGTGGACGATTACTGAACTACTGGTCTTGGGACGCTTCTCACGGGAATTTTAAACAATTCAGTTTTTCAGATTTTGTCCGTTAAATCCATGAAATGGAGGTCCGTTAAATCGAGGTTCCTCTGTATTTTGAATGGGAAGTAAGGCGTGGCCTTGTGACTTAATGTTTTCAGGTATTGCATGTGATCAAATCCAAATAGATGCCAAACAGCCACCCAAAATGTGTAGGGACTGGATTTGATCTCCCCATTCTTTGCTTTAGCTACAGTTTCGCATTCATGTATTTCCGGTAAACATCGCTTCGTCGTTATTTTCTTCTTCAGTAAAAATCGAACAGAATACAAATCGTTTCTGATGAATACAGAGTGATTTAGGACAGGGCCGGAACATCGGTGGGGTTTTATACACGTTGACGTACTTTGCTTGTGTGAGTGTGTGTGTGTGTTTATTTTAGTCACAGCACACCCAGTTGGTGGCTTCACCCTGTTAGATTAGTCCTTTACCTCATTAACAGAGGGTTCGAACCTGCCCCCATCCCCCCACCCGCCCCAGAACTGAGTCAGACCGTCCTCGGTCACGTTCGCGTGGGTGTGTGTGTATATGTTAGCACTCCCCGTCCGACACCAGGAATATCATGGCCTCCTGCTTGCCGATCTCGGCCATGATCACCGCCAGCTGGTTGAGGTTCCCGCTGTGGAAGTGCTGAGCTTCCCAGAGGTCCAGGATCACCGACGTCGGGCTCGGTTTTGACGCGAAGAAGTTCATGTGTCTGAAAACACAAACACAAGCGGCGTTAATTCTCCTCCAATTGCATTACGCTTCCTCTCTACTGGTGCTGATCCCTGCCCTTGACTGAGGAGAGTGTGACTGACACACGCCCCCTCCGACACGTGTGCAGTACGGACTGCATTTTTTTCACCTGCACGAGGCGAGTTCATATGCGGATCAGCTTTGTGTACGGAGAGACACACCCTGATCAACGCATTATCCCTCGACTCTGTGCAGCGCCATCAACCAGCCAGCAGAAGTCGTAATTTGCTCAGTTATGAGCTCCCTATCCGGCTCCCACCCTGTATGAACAACAAGCCAATCGTTGTTCATGTAGGCAAGCAGCCCAGCCGGATGGCAGATACTCACGAGCGTGTTTTACCGCTGCGCCACCTGAGCACCCAATTCACCTCTCTTAACTCATAACCAACACCTCCAGTCGTTTCTGTCCCGTGACGCAGAAGGATTCGAGCTTTTATTCTCATTATGTGATGATTAGTGCAGCGCTGGCGGAACGATTTTCTCCTCTTTTGTTTACAGAGGAGACGTTAACGGAGCTCGGTGATACATCTGAGATCTATTGTGCTCTTCATCACCTCAGATTTGTTAAATCTACAGCGGCTCGGTTGTTATGTTCTTTTCTCAGTGACCAGGCTGATTTGTTTTGCTTTTTAAGCAGTAAAAATTGCAATATTTATTCTAAAGTCGCATTTACTGTCTGGCTGACTGACCTTATATCGACGTTAGTTCATTGACTGAATCACTGACTCATTTATCCCGACTCACTAAAGCCTGACTGACTGGATTCTGTTCTAAATGACCCAAAACCTATAAAATACTTATTTTAAAAGACTTAATGACCGACCGATGGACTCATTCATCGACTGACTGACTTTTTGACTGATCCATTAATGGACTGAATGACTTAATGACCAATTCATTGACTGAATCATTCGTTGACTTAATTACTGAGTGATTCTCTGTCAGATGGATGTAGTCGCCAATTTACCAAGATGAAATCTCTTATTCACAGGAGGATTCAAACCCTTGATTCAGTAGTTTGTAGCAGCATTTACAGCTACAATACACTTACTTAACTACTAATTAAGCACTAATTACTATTTACCTGATTGATTTATTAACTGTGTTCCTGCAGAACAGATCTGACTCTGCTGATTGATTCACTGATTCACTGATTCCACAAGTGACTCACTGACAATCACTAGACTAGAATGCCTGGAGGTTTGTTTGTTTGTTTATTAGGATTTTAACGTCATGTTTAACATTTTGGTTACATTCATGACAGGAACGGTAGTTACTCATTACACAAGATTCATCAGTTCACAAGTTTATATCCAACACAGTCTTGGACAATTTTGTGTCTCCAATTCACCTCACTTGCACGTCTTTGGACTGTGTTGGAGTGTTTGGACTGTGTTGGAGTGTTTGGACTGTGTTGGAGTGTTTTGCTATGCCAGTGGAAGTGCTGCATTGCAGATAGACATAATAATAAAGACAGGCTAGCCCATCACCGCTGAGATCTGGGTTTGAATCTATCGGACATGATTGGCTGCGCAAGTGTGTTCCAGCCTTGTTGACAGTATTAGTGTAAATGGAATAAAAAATAATAAAGAAATAATAGTTCATGTAAAATGTCATGAATCTTTGATGCAGTTATAGTGACTGACTGATGGGCTAGCCTGTCTTTATTATTATGTCTATCTGCAATGCACCAGTTCCAATGGCAGCAAAACACTCCCAGTCCATAAAGCTACCAACATGCTTGACAGTAGGTACACTGTTGTTGGGTTTACATGCTGTAACTACTCCTCCAAGTATTCTAGTCTAGTGATTGTCAGTCTAGTGATTGTTGTTAGTCTATTAAATTAGTCCTGGGGTGCTCGGGTGGCACAGCAGTAAAGTATGCTAGCTAGGATCTGGGGGTCCATGATTCGAACCTTAGCAGTGCTAGCATCCGGTCAGGCGTCTTCATACATGTGATTGGTTATTGTCCGAGGACAAAAGGGGTAGCCGAAACAGCCTAAATATTGCGGGGTGCACTTGTCTTGGTGCTCTCAGAGCCGGTCCCAAGCACAGAAAGAAATAGGAGTGTTGCATCAGGAGGGGCATCCGGCGTAAAAACTGTGCCAAGTCTGGTATGAGGACCAGATCCGCTGTGGCGACGCCTAAATACGGGAGAAGCTGAAAGAAAAAATGAGTCTATTCCCTCATGGAACGTTCCTGCTTGTGTGTATTAAACACGAATACATCTAATTTATAGAGGAGAAATAGTGGTGTGTGTGAGTGTGTGTGTGTGTGTGTGTGTATGTGTGTGTATGTCTGAATGATTGCACAAACCAAATAATAAAGAATTCACGCATTCTGATTTTTGAGCTGAAATGCTCATTAATTAATTTACCCCAAAATCTATGCTGCGCTCGAGTTCTCGTCTCACCCGGGCGTCCGTTCGATTTCAGTATTTAGGAGTCAGAGGCGATGTTTGTGACTACGCTCGGATTCGGGTACCTGTGACCTTTCCTATTGACCGTCCACGAGCTTTCAGATCAGATCCGATCGATGAGGCTCACGTGGGCCGTTCCTGAAGGGAAGGCTGTTGGATGTGACCGTTTCCTACATGTCCAGGGGCTTAAAGCGTCCGTCTCGACATGATCCCGAGAGGATCGAGGAGGCTGAACACCAAACATGTAAACAAATACTCGTCCCTACACGCGTCTCGACGAACAAAACCAGAATGGATTGTTCTGCGGATGTGCGCTAATAGAAGCCCTGTCGCTCGGAATGGCTAATTAATTGGACCAGGTAGTTTATTGGACGAATCAAGTGGACAATTACGCTTCATTAGCTGCAGGAAGTTAACTAGAAGCTTAATTAAATCACAGCCTGGTCGTTTCCTGTGGATTCAGCCGGCGTTCAATAAGAGTGAGGAATTCGCCCAACAGCCAGAGCCAATGCTACTCTAGCAAGAAGGTCCTGGGTTCGATCCCCTGGCAGGGCGGTCCGGGTCCTTTCTGTGCAGTTTGCATGTTCTCCCCGTGTCTGCGTGGGTTTCCTCCCACAATCTAAAAACATGCAGTCAAGTTAAGAGACAAGTTGGAGACACTGAATTGCCCTATAGGTGAGTGTGTGTATGTGTGTGTGTGTGTGTGTGTATGTGTGTATGTGTGTGTCTGCCCTGCGATGGACTGACGCCCCGTCCAGGGTGTTACTGTGTCCCTTGCGCCCATTGAAAAGCTGGGATAGGCAACAGCAACTTCCCCCCACCGCGACCCTAATTGGATAAGCAGTTAAGACAGTGAGTGAGTATATGGCCAAAAGTATTTGGACGCCTGACCATGTTCAAAAACAACTGCTATTAAAATAGAGTGACGTCTATGTGATGTTTTCAGCTAGAACAACAGCAACTCTTAAGAAAAAGTATGTCTGTGGGAATTTGTACCCATTTAGTAAAAAAAAAAATGACAGCATTTGTAATGTTGGGCACTGATGTTAGTCACGAAGCTGATTAATTAGAAGTGGATGTTCCGGTTCATTCCAAAGCTTTTCTTCATGCTGTAACTGTAACAAAGCTTTGCTTCATGCCATGCTGTAACAGGGTCCTTCCCTAAGCTGTTGTTTCTTCTTTCTCACAACGATGTAAAGCTTGATTAACTGTAAACCATGTCGCTTGTGTTCCAGGAACAAGCCTGTACGATGGTACGCATCCCAACAGTAAGTGTTCCTGCCCATTGACAAGTGCACTTCCCAATGGCTGGGCCAATCATGTGCATGCAGATGCCCGACCGACTGATAGCACCACTGAGATTTGAACCCTGGATCCTCAGATCTCAGCAGCTTAAAATACCACTGCGCCAGCCGTGAATATGAAGTTAATGAGGGATTTTAAAACACAGAATCGTCACCTGTCCAGTTTGAGTCTTTGGGCGAGCAGTCTCCAGTCAGTTCCGTTAGGACACGGTGCATCCAGACTGCTGCAGATCTTCTGCCGGATGAGGTAGGGGATCTGAAAGGCGCTGGGGCCAGCCAGGGCCGGACTGCTCTTATCCATCAGCAGGAGATCCGAGTCTAACGGTCGTGTGTCCTGCAGAGAAGTACCACGGTACTGTGAGATTACTGTTTACGTTCATACTATTAATATAAATCATAAAGCCCGCGGCGGCGTCACCTTTAAGATGTTGAAGTCGAGGCAGAAGCTCTGGCCTTCACCCTCCACCTGCCACACACACAGCGTACAGGAGAGCTCGCACGTGCTCACGCTCAACCGCTCCAGCGTGAACGTGCAGTGCAAACTCCGCTGAGATCCACTCCAGATGTGGTAGAACGGGATCTCCTGTCACACACACACACACACACACACACAACTGAATTATCAGACCACGCCGATGTGGACACCCCTAATGACCATTAGGGCTCATTAATAACATATGTATAAATTAATTATATAAATTAAACATATGAATATAGTTTGTCAGGTCCTTGAGGTGAGGTTCTTAAAAACACGGTTTGGTGTGGTGGAAACGACCAACATCGGTGCCCGAGCTCACGGGTGCTCGTCTGACTGTATGAGCACAAACACTGAGCATTTTATTAGGTACATACATTCTCTTGAGGGTATACAATCACTGACTGTAGCCTGTAGATCTTTTGCTCTGTCCACTCTGCTAATCAGTTCTTGTTTGAATGGTGGATCATTTTCAGCACTGTGTTGAAACTAACCTGGTCATGTTAGTGTGTACTGTTCTGGTTGAGTGTAGCAGGTGCAGCAGTGTTGTTGGGACCTCAAAATCAATGCTGAGAGGAGAACAGCATTATAAGCAAAATAATAAACACACATTGTGCACGAAAAACAACGTGTTCCTAAAAAAGAGGCCAGTACAATTAGATAATATGTAAAAATCCGGGTTCAAATCTCAGTGGTGCTATGGGCTGGCTGGGCATTTAGTGATCGGGGATGGACCCACTGGACCCACTGCGACCCTGACTGGAATAAATAAATAAGAAATGTAATAAAACTTAAAGCCTGAAGTCTGTTGCGATGTGAATCCGAGAGAAAACGATCCCGCGCTCCTCCTGTAATTAAACAGCAGCGAGTGAAGAAAAACGAAGCGTTTAGGAGGAAGCGGCTCGAGCATTTTAAACAGGAAGCAGCGTGTTGTTCTGAATATCGAGTCCTGACTCCTCGAGTGCTGCTCTGAGACGCGGGCGAGTCCAATAAAGTCTGATTTATGTACGCAGCACAGTACGCAGTCAGGTGTGTGTGTGAGAGAGAGAGAGAGAGAGAGAGAGTTGTTAGCTTTTATTACTAGTGTAGCAGCAGATTTGTTTTTATTTCGGCCTCTCTTCTGTTTAGGTGTCCCCAGATGCCCCTCCTGATGCAACCGTCCTATTTCTTTCCAGGCTTGGGACCTGCACTGAGAGCGCACTGACTTACTAAGTGCACCTCCCACTGCATAGGCTGTTTCGGCCACCACCACCATCCTCAGACGCAAGCCGTAGCCTAGTGGTTAAGGTACAGGGCTGAAGGTTGATGGTTCAAGCCCCACCACTGCTAGGTTGCTGCTGTTGGGCCCTTGAGCAAGGCCCTTAACCCTCAGTTGCTCAGGCTGTACACTGTAATGTAAGTTGCTTTGGATAAAGGCGTCTACTAAATGCCAAAAATGTAAAATGTAAATGGTAGATGCCCGACTGGCTGATAGCACTGCTGAGATTTGAACTAGCGTACTTATTATCGTTAATATAAATATATAATTGAGACCCTCAGTATTGTGTAGATTCATTCATTTGTTCAACTGTTCTGGGGGATGCTAACCCATCTCAGGGTTCTTCATATACTGTGTGTTGTTCTGATTGAGTGTATGAGGTGCAGCAGTGTTGTTGGGATTTTAAACACCTCAGTATAAATACCAGAAGGAGAATGGTGCCTCTGCTAAACGCTACTGAAGTGATCTAACTAACTAACGACTGGTCCCGATTTATTTTATTTATTTACTTTGAATAACCTACAGTAAGACCCTGAGGTCCTGCAGTGTGTGGTTCAGTCCTAGAGGGGGCGCTGTTACACAGCTGAGCCTCACAGTGCTATTAAATCCCAGCAAGTCGAGCATTACTGAGATAAGAGATGAGAAGTGTCCAGAGAGCTTCCACACCTCTGTACTGAGCCTTATAGTCACTCATTCTCCCACGAGAATCTCCTCCATCTCTGCTTCTGCTCTACACACACACACACACACACACACACACACACACACACACACACACACACCAGAGTCTATACGACACATTTCTCTGCAGCTCTAAATTTAACTTTGTCCCAGCAGAAGGCTTCAGTGGCTCATCCTGCATTAAAATGACATCAATCCACCTATCCAAACATCCATCCATCCCATCCGTCTGTCCATCCAAGAATCAAATCCGTCCATCCATCCATCCATCCATCCGTCTAACATCAATCCATCCATCCATCCATCCACCTATCCAAAGATCCATCCATCCCATCCGTCCATCCAATATCCATTCATCTAACATCCATCCATCTGTCCATTCATCTAAATCCATCCATCCAAAGATCTATCAATCCAAACATCCATCCATCCATTCAAAGATCTATCAATCCATCCATCTGTCCAACATCCATCCATCCATCCATCCAAAGATCTATCAATCCAAACATCCATCCATCCCATCCGTCCATCCAATATCAATTCATCTAACATCCATCCATCTGTCCATTCATATTGCATCCATCCATCCAAAGATCTATCAATCCAAACATCCATCCATCCAAAGATCCATCCATCCATCCTTCCAACATCCATCCATCCATTCAAAGATCCATCCAACATCCATCCAACATCCATCCATCCATCCATCCATCCAAACGTCCAAAGATTCAAAGAGCCAAGGATTCAACGATGAACCTATCTATCTGTCTGTCTGTCCGTCCGTCCTTCCGTCCGTCCATTTAACATCCATCTATCTATTCAAAAATCCAAGAATCCATCAAACAACCTATCTATCTATCTATCTATCTATCTATCTATCTATCTATCTATCTATCTATCTATCTATCTATCTAGCTATCTAGCTATCCATCCATCCATCCATCCATCCATCCATCCATCCATCCATCCATATTCTCACACCCCAGCACTGACTGTCTATCCATCCATTTATGCATACATACTTTGGTCCATTAATTCATCTAAACATTTCCTTTTCCCATGATCCTGCTCTTCCTCCACACATCCTGCTCATCTGTGTCCTAATATTTCCTCTCTGGTTGTACTGGTGTGAATCTGGTGACCATTTGCAGATGGTGAAGATTTTTCCTGCATCACCAGTTCTCTCTCTCTCTCTCTCTCTCTCTCTCTCTCTCTAATAGAGTTGAGTATAAATCCCTGCACGTCCACAAACTGCCTAATGAAGCCAAACCAAAGAAATCCGCCATTAGGAAGCTCAGCAATGCAGAACGCGGCAGCTTTAAAACCTGATGCCCAGCGCGCCGACGTAACGGAAGCCGTTTATACACCGGATCTACCGGGAAATCAGATCATCTCCAGCTCTCAGAGCCGGTGATTAAACTTATACAGCGGAACGTACATGATAAAAGAAGAACGGAGAAATAACAGGATTCAGATTTTTAAAGGTATATTCTCACATACACTTTATGGCCAAAAGTATATGGACACCTGACCATGAGCTGATGGACGTCGTACTATAATCCCATATAAAGCCGAGGTATATTTCTATTTCACGTCTAGTAGTGAGTAAATAAGCGTTCATTACCTGGTAGCCGGTGAGCAGTTTGCTTCTCCACTGGCTCTGTGGCAGGTCGTGAATGGACAGGCGCAGGTTGTGGTAGCTGTCTTTAAACAGGAGGACGTGGGGCTCGTCGATGAGGCGACCTCCTAACTGCTCCTCCATCTGTATCACCTCCTACAGAAACAAAACAGGATGACAGTGAGGACAAGAGTCAGAAGATACGACGCTAACTGTGTATTAATACAGCCGCGATCTGTCCACACCTACTAATTACAATCTGCTTCAGAAATGATGGCACAGCGATACAGCCGGTAAAATGGGTGCCGAGGATCCCGGTTTGAACTTTACCTCACCAAATATTACTCTTCTTAACTCTTCTTTTAAATAATATAAGACCTGCTCTGATTGGTCTTTCACACCTCCAGCATCTCTGAGGCCTTCATACTATTTGATCTGCAGTGTCTGCGTATGGTTCATTTTACCCCGAGGCTCATAAACAAAAACATGAATAAAATAAAATAATAATAATAATAATTAAAATATAGATTAGATTAGATTTAGATCAATAATAGTAATAATAAAAATAATAATTATTATATTATAATAATGACAGTAGTTACAATAATGATTATGATGATAATAATAATAATAATTAAAAGTGTTATTATTATAGTAATTATATTAATAATGAAAATTATAAGTAATATAATAATAATAATAATAATAAATATAACTATAATAATGACAATATAATAATAATTATTCACAGATTTCGGATCATTAAAGTGTCTAATAAAAATGACAATATTAATAATTATAATAATAATAATAATAATAATGGCAATAATAATAATAATAACAATAATAATAACAAAAATAATAATAATAATAATAATAATAATAATAACAATAGCAATATTAATAATAATAATAATAATAATAATTCTAACAATAATATTAATAATAACAATATTAATAATAATAATACTGCTAATAATAACAATATTAATAATAATAATAATAATAATAATAATAGTTCTAGTACAGAAATATAATTTCATTAACATTTAAACACAGTTTTAGCACGTCAGCCTCAGACTGAGTTTGTATACCAATAATCATCCTGAGTAAATTGATAATTAAGTAACACATTTCACACCCATCACATAAACAGAGCCACCACCCCTCTGTACTCATTACAAAGTCATGCTAAGGTCACACCAAAGTCACGCCAACCCACACGACTGCATGATAAACTCAGTCCTGTCTTATTATCATCCTCCTATAAAACAGGCTCTCGGCCAAGCGCAGGACAGAACGCATGATGGATCGTTCGGGTGGGTTCGAGAGGCGCCGCGAACCTCCGACCTTACAGAGTACATGCAGCTTTTTTATATCCTTCAGACCGCGGCGTGAGGAGCTCAGAATAGATTCAGAACTGAGTGGGAACATTGATAAAAGATCTAAAGAGAGAAAAACAGTCCGAACTAGCAGCTCTGTGCAGAACGAGGAGCTTTAACTGCACAGCTGAAGATACCGGCTGGACCTGGATGATAAACGCTTCCAGTGAGCTTTCATCTGGCACAGCAGTGATTTAGAACACAGCCCAGTCCACCAGTGTCACAAAGATTCTAAGGGACAGTGTAGCCTAGTGGTTAAGGTACCGGACTAGTAATCAGAATGTCGCTGGTTCAAGTCCTACCACTGCCAGGTTGCCACTGTTGGGCCCATGAACAAGGACCTTAACCCTCGATTGCTTAGACTGTGTACTGTCCCTGTAATGTAAAACGCTTTGGATTAAAGTCCTGGTGACACGGTTTGAACCTTGACTTTCAATTTGGCCTGTAAGGATGTTGGCATGTTCTCCCCCTTTCCTGTTTTCAGGTTTTTCTCCTTAATACTTGCCCCCCCATTCCTTACCACCACCAAATCTTGTAGATGGTGAATAGAATGCTTGAAATCTGCCTCAGGATTGACAACGTCAGCAATAAAAAAGGGTCGCTATTGTACAGCATCACTGGAGCAAAAAGGGTTTTGAACCTACAACCTTCTGATTGACAGCCTAAAGCTCCACCGACTAGGCTACATCTACATTTACACCCTTATTTAATCACTTGGGGCCATTTAGAGCAGCCAATCCACCTTCTCTATGCTTTGGGAGGGGGCAAGAATACAAGGTAGCCTGAGTAAACCCACATGGACCTGGGAAGAACATGCCAAACTTCTCAGTATCCAAAAATCAATTCCAGAGGCACACTGGTAGGTAGTGTGGCACCTGTTGGTCTGGGTTTGAATCTCACCTCCAGTCATTGTTGGTGTGCAGTTTGACTTGTTTTTTCTTGCCCATGTTGTATTCCTACAGGTACATGAGTTACCCCAGCTGCCCCCCCCCAACACACACACAAACACACACACACACACACACACAAACGCCCTTAGGGGGGTGAGTGTGTGACTCCTTGAGTGTTTCTAGGAGGGCTCAGGACCCACTGCAACCCCTGTCTGCATGGAGCAATGCTGAAAAGCAGTGATAGCAGACAAAGACAAAACAACCGATGTCGGACCAGTTATCTCTTAAAAACCTGTTGTAAACCGGGATCTCAGTGGGATTCGCTCTATTTGAGGCCATAACAGTCACGTCCGTGCGCTCTTTAATCCTCGTGCGCCGCGTCCAAAGACTAAAGCTTATCTGTAAGTTCACAGAAGTCAATTCAGAAGCCAATCAAATATAAAGCGTGTTATAATCTCTGACTGCGCAGCGTCCAGCAGCACAAAAGAGGTTTTTAGCTCATCTCCTCGCCCAGTGCTCCTCTTTTTTTAACGATTAAGTACGATTAGTATTTTCGGCCTGCACTGAAACTGTAAATGGCGTCTAGTGGACTTTGATGCAGATTGTGACCCATCAGCGGATCGAGCAGAGAGCCCGACAATTATCCCATTAGGAAAAAAGCTCTCGCTCTGAATACCGACGCCGGGACGTTCGGCGAGCTCCGATTAACGAGCGGCAGCGTAAATCAGCCTCGCCGCTCAGTTTGTAACGTCGTCGTGGCCCGAACGTAAAAAATACACGCAGCCGCGTGGCACTGTGTGTTTGCTTTCGGCGTGCGCCTTCGACAGAGAGAGTAATGGCATCCTGTACGCCTCATTGTCTTCTTAATAAATTGCTCCCTGCGTTGGCACATTTACTGAGGGAGAAACAAGAGAACCTCCTAAAACTTTATTTACTCCACAGTGGAAGGGGCTCGTCACCCCTGTGTTCGGGAATTACAGGAGGTTCTTCGTCACCGTCAGTGAAGAGAAGTGCTGCACCTCAGATCCTGTCCTTATTAAAACCCCAAATTAAATTCTACATACATTATATGGACAGAAGTATTGGGACACCCCTTTTAATGTTCTAGTGTATTATTATTATTATTATTATTATTATTATTATTATTAATATTATTATTATTATTATTTTTATTCTTATTATTATTTTTATTATTTTCTTTTTAGTATTATTATTGTATTTTTATTATTATTTTATTATTATTTTTATGTTATTATTATTATTATTTTATTATTATTATTATTTTTATTATTATTATTTTTTTATTATTATTATTATTATTATTATTTTATTATTATTATTATTACTATTATTATTATTATTACTATTATTATTATTATTATTATTACTATTCACCTTCTCTATGCTTTGGGAGGGGACAAGAATCTAAAGTAGCCTGAGTAAACCCACATGGACCTGGGTAGAACATGCCAAACTTCTTACATATGATAATGCAAGGTTTGTACCCAGGACCCCAGGATCAGTTTTGCTGGGAACCAGGAGAACAGGCACAAATTCCCACAGATATACTTCTCGAAAGGGCGTCTATTGTATCTAGAAACAGGACGTCCGACAAGCTCACATTCAGGCGTCCAGATACTTTTGGCAATACTGATAAATTCAACACCCAGGAGGAAAACCAGAGGATCCAAAAGAAACCCCGGAAACCATAAGAAGAACATGCAAAGCTCCTCACAGACATACAGTATCAGTACACAAGGTTCGATCCTAGGTCTCCAGGATCCCGGAGCTGTGCAGCACCTACGCTACCCGCTGTGCCACCATACCAGGTGTCAGAATAACGTGGCCTAAAAGACAACATCACAATCCTGCTATGACAACGATGGCCAGTGCTGAGACTGGAAATAAAAAAGAAGCAAGAGAAACAGGATGGACGGTCCAGACGTTCCGGAGAGGCAATGAGAAACGCCGAGCGAGTCCGAGCGCCAGCGCGAGAGGAAAGATTGAGAAGCGGCTTAGCGCTTTCGCCTGGAGGTCAGCGCAGCGCTAAGCTTCAGAGGAACAGATAACTGGATTACTGCAGACCGGCTTCTGCTCTCCAGATTTTCAGACACGTCTGTCCGGCGGCCTCGTCTCGTCTCGTCTCGCTTCACTCCGTCCACGTCTGATAGACCCGGTGCATCCGGGAATAGTCCGGAATGTGGTGTAGTTAATCTTCCCTGTCTGACGCTGACAGAAAGAGGTTAGCCGCGGCGCTAGCTCTGCCGCGACAAACTGTCCTCGGTGGAAGTGAAAAAGGTTTAAATGTGATTTAGTGAGAACGGTTTGTGCCGCGGCTCAGACAAAACACGCCGATAACTGACACACTGACTCGGAAGAACGAGATCGGGGGCGGCACGGTGGCTCGGGGGGTCACTGGGTTCGATTCCCAGGTGGAGCGGTCTGGGTCCCTTCTGTGTGGAGTTTGCATGTTCTCCCCGTGTCCTGTGATGGACGTCCCATTTTAAAAACAAATGATCTTTCGGCTCTTTTGAGAAGGCTTCTCACCAGACTTTGAAGCATGTCTGTGGGAATTTGTGCCTATTCTGTCAAAATATGATGCCTGAGTACTGATGTCGGTCTAAAAGCTTTAGCTGATGTTCTTAATCATTGAGTGAGCTTGTCTTTAAGTACACAGGGGCACAGTCATGCTGGAACTGGAGGGCCTTCCCTAAACTGTTGCTGCAACGTTGGAAGGATATAATTTCCTTCATATAATTAATTTATTACTATAACCTGTTAGTGACTGTCATGGCCAAAACACATGAAGTCTTTCCGTCATCATAAATACAGGTCTCTGTACACCTGTCTGGGTGGCAGGGTGGCAGGGTGGCTCGGTGGGTAGCACTGTGGCCTCACAGCATGAGGGGCATGGGTTCGATTCCCAGGTGGAGCGGTGCGGGTCCTTTCAGTGTGGAGTTTGCATGTTCTCCACGTGTAACCTGACAACCTGACGGGTTGATGCAGTCAGACTAAAGGGAGATACTAAAGTCCTACTAGGTAGGTGTGTGTGTGTGTGTGTGTGTGTGTCCTGTGATGGACTGGCGACCTGAGAAGGCTTCTCACTGGACTTTGAAGCATGTCTGTGGGAATTTGTGCCTCTTTTGTCAAATTATGACAGCATTTCTATGACTGGTTACTGATGTCGGTCTAAAAGCTTACTAAAGTCCCACTAGGTATATGTGTGTGTGTGTGTGTGTGTGTGTGTGTGTCCTGTGATCTGACCGGGGTGTTTCCTGCCTTTCACCCAGTGAACCAGACCCACTGTGACCCTGACCAGGATGAAGAGGTGGTAAAACAGACAGTGAATGAATGAATGAATGTACGTCTGTCATCGTGTCTTCCTTCCTTTCCTTTATTCGCTCCCATCGACTCGTTTTCCACGACCTCACACGTCTGTGATTAATAACCTGCTGCTCTATAACCACATACACACTTACTGTACACAAACACACACACACACACACACACACACTTCGCCGGAGCCTGGATGTACTTAGCGCTTGATAAATCACGCCGCAGACGCCCGTGCACGCCGCATCGACGTGTCATTTCTCTGGCTATCCGTCTCCGTCCCCGTGAAGACCGTCAGTGAGAAGCTGGTGATGGAGATCAGCCGTACACGAGCTGATTCTGCACTTTCCATCTACAGCCAATTACTCTGGCGTTTTAAACAAAGGTCAGATCGTAGCGAGCACGTCCGCGCGGCATTCAGCCGAGTCAGCGGATATGAACTGGCGGTTACATTCTGATTCAGCGAGGAAAAAAATCCACCCGGCGTTTGATCCGGCGGTTTATATCCTCGGGGTCGGAACCTTTCACATCATAAACCTCTACATTTTCAGCGTTTAGGAGACGCTTTTATACAGGGCGACTTACAGTACTGTTACAGTATATATTTTTTAAGCAATTAAAGGTTAAGGGCCTTGCTTAAGGGCCCAGCAGTGCCGACTTGGCAATGGTGGGGCTAGAACCAGCAACCTTCTGATTACTAGTTCAGTATCTTGGCCACTAGGCTACAATCGCCCTAAAATAATGATGCACTTGTTTACATTTTTCGGCATTTAGGAGACGCTTTAATTCAAAGTGACTTACAGTACAGTGACAGTACACTGTCTAAGCAGAGGGTTAAGGGCCTTGCTCAAGGGCCCAACAGTGAAAACCTGTCAGTGGTAGGGCTTGAACCAGCAACCTTTTGATTACTAGTCCAGTACCTTAACCACTAGGCTACACCTGCCCTACAAAGTGACAGTCCTTGCAAGTCCATGCAGTCTAAATGCACTTGTATCGGCAGTTGTAGCCTAGCGGTTAAGGTACTGGACAAGTAATCAAAAGGTCGCTGGTTCAAGCCCCACCGCTGCCAGGTTGCCGCTGTTGGGCCCTTGAGCAAGGCCCTTAACCCTCAGTTGCTTAGACTGTATACTGTCACTGTACTGTAAATCGCCTTGGATAAAGGGTCTGCTGAATGATGTAAATGTAATGTAAATGTTATAGGAGTTACAGTGATACAGTCATGCTGGAACAAGCACAGGGGCCTTCCCTAAACTGTTGGTAAGCAAGAAAAATGTAGGACGTATGTCATTTCCTCTATATAATTACTTTATTACACCTGTTAGCATCTGTTGTGGCTGAAACGCATAAATTCAGTACTTATAAGGGGCGTCCCGATACTTTTAATCGTACACTGTATCATCCGTTTTAAACAGATGACTCCGATCTGGACAGACGGTTAGCGAGCGTTCGGCTCACTCGCCCGAGGCCGAAACTACAACGCCGTCCAAAAGCGGCAGGGCTGTTTATCCCCCCGCCGGCGCGTCGTTATGTTGGAGTTAATTCGGTATTACGGTGAGAGGAGGGTGTCAGCGCGCACCATGCCCGGTGCCAATCATTACGACCCGTAACACGATTTACACGCCACCCGAGACAGCCAGAACGGACCGGAGCTAAAACACTGACACGTCTACACAGCCACATCACCTGCTAGCTTTGTGCCATGCTAATTCCACCGCCGTGATCGACATAATAATGCCGAGCCAATCACAATAAATGAGGAGCTGTTACGTTACAGGGAGCCAATCAGTCACTCTGAAGGGGGCATCGTTTTGGGTAAAGTGCACCGGCGCACCTGTTATACGCCTGATCTTCTAAACAAAACAACTTGGTCTCAGCAACTATCACAGATTCAGCCACAGATCTGCCCCTGAGAAACTACATTTCCCATGATGCCCTGTGGATCAACACAGACGTGCGTACATGTGAGAGGAGCGGTGATGCACTAATGGAGCACAAACCTTCTCATCAACACACCAGATCAAAATCAAACAAGAATAAATAATCACAGAGAAGAAAATGTTTCCTCCTGCTTTTACTTTTCCCTTCTTGACAAACTTCCTTTCTTTTCTTCCATCTTTCACTCTTTCCTTCCCTCCAAACTTTCTTCTGATTTTCCGAACTTCCTTCCACCCAAACTTCTTTTCTTTATTCCTTCAGAACTTTCCTTTATACAAACGTATGAACTCCCTTCCTTATAAACGTCCTTCTGAACTTCCAAACTTCCTTTCTTCCATCTGTCCCAAATTCCTTCTTTTCTTTCAGTCCTTCTCTCCAAACTTCCTTCCTTTCATTCTTCAGAACTTTCTTCCTTCAGAACTTCCAAACTTAATTTGTTCAGAACTTCCAAACTTCCTTTATCTGTCCCAACTTATTTCCCTCCTTCCTTCTTTCCTTTCTAACTTTCTTACTTCTGAACTTCCTTCCTTCCAAAAGAACAAACTTCCTTTCTTTCCTCTAAACTTCCTTCCCAACTTCCTTCATTCCTTCAGAACTTTCTTTCTTCCAAACTTCCTTCAGTACTTTCAAACTTCGTTTCTTAAAAATTTCCAAACTTTGCCACTTCAGAACTTCCTTCCTTCTATCTTCATTCCTTAATTTTTTTCAAACTTCCATCCTTGCTTCAGAACTTCCTTTTTTCCCTCCTTCAGAACTTCCAAACTACCAAACTTCCGTCCCTTCACCCGTCCCAACTTTCCTCTTTCTGAAGTCCTTCCTTCTGATTTTCCTTTCTTCCTTCCTAACTTGCTTTTAAACTTACTTCCGAACTTCCAAACTTCATTTCTTTTATCTGTCCCAACTTTCTTCCCTCCTTCCTATCTTCCAAACTTCTGAGCTTCCGTCCTTTCATCCATTCCAACTTTCCTCTTTCCGAATTCTTTACTTCTTTTTTTTCAGTCTGTCCATCTGTCCTCCCTCTGGTTCTTACTTTCTGTCTGTCTGTTTGTCTGTCTGTTGTTTCAGGTCTCGTCACAGCAGATCTGCTGTTTAATTTTATTAATGTGTGTTTTTCAGATTGCTGCATAACTCCAATAATCCTGACGTTCTTCAGGGTGGAACTCATCAGGTCCGGACTGTTGCTGTATAAAGAATTTTGATCTTTCTGTCTATTAGAACAAAATCTCAAAACGTTCTGAGATTTTTCAGCTTATTAGCGAACGTCAGATGAGCGCTAAGCGTTTTGTTAATTAGCAGGTTTTTTTTCTTTGCTAATCTCTTATCGGATTGGTCCATATGCTAATCACTGCTCTCCTTTTTCATTCCCACTTTCCCACTTTCTATTTTTATACCGCACCCTCGCACCACCTCCACCTCATTTTTTTTTATATATTAATTTATTTTAATTCCATTTGCACTTTCTCAGTCAGCCGGCGCGCGGATAAATCGGCGATCGCTCGGCTCTATTCTCTCGTGACAGACGCAGTGGCTCTGCCGCACAGCTTCTCTTTTTCATTCGCTAATTAACCATGCAAATGAAGTCTTTAAAAGGATTCTCCAGCCGGGTTCTCCCGGGAGCCGGGGCCGCCGCTGGCCTCAGAATATTTCTGTGAAGTTCAGAGAGAAGGGAAAGAGAAACGAAGCTCAAACGTGAAGCCGCCGAACGGCTAACAGACGCCGCGTGGAACGACGCGGGAACGTCGCGCCATACCAACGATTAAACCAAAAATACGAACCATAGTACCAACCAATCACCACAAACTGCACCAGTAGATCAACGTAGTGACCAAAAATCAACCGAACGAACAACCGAGCACTTTATTAGGAACAGCTGTCTAGATTAGACATTCACTGTCTGTTCTATGAGCTACACTTACCATATAGATGCAGGGTGGGTATACAATTACTGACTGTAGAGTATATATGTCTCTGTATACCTTGTCAACCCCCTCTACTGCACAGATTAATTAAAAGAACAAGAATAATTAATAATACTAAATAATAATAACTTAATAATAAATTAATAATAAATTAATAAATAACCCTAAATAATAAAAATAAATAAATAATCCTAAATAATAATAAAAAGAATTATAATAAATGAATAATAATAAATAAATAATCCTAAATAATAATAAATTAAAATGACAATAAATAATAATAAATAAATAATCCTAAATAATAAATAATAATAAAAATAATTATAATAAATGAATAATAATAAATAAATAATCCTAAATAATAATAAACTAAAATGACAATAAATAATAATAAATAAATAATCCAAAATAATAAATAATAATAAAAATAATTATAATAAATGAATAATAATAAATAAATAATCCAAAATAATAAATAATAATAAAAATAATTTTAATAAATAAATAACAATAAATAAATGATAACAATAAATAATAATAAAATAAATAATAATAAATTAATAATAATAAATAATTAATGCTGAATAATAATAACAATAATAATAATAATCATTATATTAATAATAAATAAATTAATAATAATAAAAACTATCCGCCCAACAAATCCGCTGACTCAGATCGTGAATGTGATGACCATGTGCTTCCTCACCTGGATGAGGTCGGGCGTGTCGTCGGTGCAGTATACTCGGATGGTGTACTCCAGCGTGGAGCAGTACGCCGGAGCGAACAGCAGCAGTTTCAGGCGTTTGGCGGCGGCCATGCTGAGCGACTCTCCGACCAGAGCGAAGCGGCCGAGCTGCTCGGTGAACACGCGGCACGTCTCGGCCTCCAGCTGGCAGTAGAACGGCTCGGAGATCAGATCCTCACCCAGCAGCAGCACGTCCTGGAACACACGGGGGTACAGACACACGGGCATGAGGGCAAACAGTCGGGGGAAGGAGGTGCAAATCTTATATCGTATTCATTAACATATTAAAGGTTAATTAATGGGAGAAAATGCATGGTAGCAGATTACTGCTGAGATCTGCGGGTACAGGGTTCGAATTTCAGCAGTGCTTGTCAGTGAGCTCTCAGTGCAGGTCCCAAGCCCGGTTAGAAATAGGAGGGTTGTATGTGGACCGGATCCAGTGTGGCGACACCTAAATAAAGGATGTTAGCGTTGGCATTTACGAGACGCTTTAATCCAAAGCGACTTACAGCACTGTGACAGTATATTGTTTAAGCAATTGAGGGTTAAGGGCCTTGTTCAGGGGCCCAACCGTGGTAATGGTGGGGCTTGAACCAGTGACCTTTTGATTACTAGTCCAGTACCTTAACCACTAGGCTGCCCTGTTTCCTATAATAAGGAGTGATAATAATAAAGGTGAAAGAAAAGTTCTAAAGTTCAGCCTTACAAATACTGTCATCTTTTGACTGAACAGGCACAAATTCCCACAGACACACTCTAAAATTTGTGGGAAGCTTCTGAAAAGTGCGGCTGATGTTCAAGCTGAAAAGATCACTCTGTTTTTGAAATTGGTTATAAAGTGTACTAGGACATTTCAGGTCTGGTTTTGACTTCAGGCAGCGAGTGAATCACATCATAAATAAATGCATGAGCTGAAATGTGTGACCCGACCTCAATTAATGCATTCTCACGCATTCTCACGCCTATTCAAGAAAAGTTCGTCTAATTGTCAGAGCGGCTAATTGATTAACGGACGGGACAAAGTGTAAAACGGTGAGGGGACGGTCACGGTGCTGCTGTGGAAATGTTCATTAGCGAGGTCGAGGTGGCGTCACCGAGGTCGTCTGTAAATATTCTGGGCAATTTTAAGTTCTTGACTCGTATTAAACAGTGAAAGACGACTGAGGGACGATAATTAATGTGATTTCTTTCATCTGGTAAATATTAAAAAAACAATAGGGTGGATTAAACATTATTATATAGTTTATACACCGATCAGGCATAACATTATGATCACTGTAGTTCAGCAGTTTGAGCTACAGGAGCTCGTCTGTTGGATCGGACCACACGGGTCAGCCTTCGCTCCCCACGTGCATCAATGAGCCTTGGCCGCCCATGACCCTGTCGCCGGTTTACCACTGTTCCCTCCTTGGACGATACTCCTTTTGATAGATACTGACTACTGCAGACCGGGACACACCCCACAAGAGCTGCAGTTTTGGAGATGCTCTGACCCAAACTCGCTCAGATCCTCACGCTCGCCTATTTTTCCTGCTTCTAACATCAACTTTGAGGATAAAATGATGAAATGATGATAAAGAGATAATCAGTGTTCTTCACTTCACCTGTCAGTGGTCGTAATGTTATGCCTGGTCGGTGTATATATTATGTAGACCTAAGATTCGAACTCAAGAGCTTGAAATCTCAGCACTGGTGGGCTAGTGAGTTCTGACAGCGGTTTAAGTGACTTTATTGTCGAAGGTTTAAATAAAATAGCTGAGTTCACAGGTTAGACCAGACGCACGTATGGAAATAAATCTCGTGGCCTTTAAAGTAAAGCCGGCGAGCTGCAGTCTGCTAATGAAACACGTCACTCTTTTGTAGCCTGTGGTCCGATTCAATCTCATAATGGCCTCCCAGAGTGGTTTTAATTAGAGGAAAAGGCAAGAGGGACTTTCTAAACCGTACTCATCCAATCAAGCTCACACACCTCAGGATCTCGGGCCAGGAAATGACATCCTGCTGATCGATAGAATGAGTCCGTGTCTTCATCAATACAATTAGAAACCTTTTTTTACTCCTCTTTCTCTGCTCCGGCACAATTGAATCATTTTTTCCATTTTACGTTTAAGAGTCCCAGTTCAGACACGCATCGATGTGGAGAGTATTTCAGCCGCTCCGTCTGACGCATCAGGCCGTCTTCATCTCTGGAGAAATTAATTGCTCGGCGGAGAGTCAGCCAAGGATGAAGTTCCCCATTTTCCGTCTAAGTCTGGGGTACCTGACTTAATAATAAATTATAATAAATAAATAATTATAAATAATACTAATAATACTAATAACAATAATGATAATAAATAAAAAATAAAAAATAAATAAATACATAAATAAAAATTAATTAATACATAATATTAATAATAAATACATAAATAATAATAAATGAATAAATAATAATAATAAATGAATACATAATAATAATAAATAATAATAATAAAAAATAAAAAATAAAATAAAATTATTAATATTAATGAATACATAAATAAAATAAATGAATAAATAATATTACTAATAAATACATGAATAATAATAAATGAATAAATAATAATAATATAATAATACAATAAATATAAAAAATAATAATAAGTAAAATCAATGAATGATAATAAAACAAATAACAATAAAAAATAATAAATAAAAATAAATAATAAAAATAAATAATAAAAAATAATAAATAAATAAATGATAATAAGTAAAATCAATGACTGATAATAAAATAAATAATAAAAAAATAATAAATACATAAATAATAATAATAAAATAAAAAAGTTTTATTATTATTATTAATAATAATAATAATAAAATAATAATTTATAAATAAATAATTTATTTATATTAATTTGTGTAAGATGCCAGAAACCTTTTTTTTTTGTTCCAGCACAAATTGAGTATTTTTCCTATTGTACTTTTAAGAGTCCCAGTTCAGACACGCATCGGCGTGGAGCGTATTTCAGCGGCTCTGTCTGACGCATCAGACCGTCTCTGGAGAAATTAATTGCTCGGCGGAGACTCAACCGAGGACGAAGTTCCCCGTTTTCCGCCTGAGTCTGGGGTACCTGGGTTATATCGGCGGCTTCGGATGATTAAAAGTCCTCGGCTAACCTCAGCCAGAGACAGGCCAATTCATCCTGCAGACGCCCCGCCGCTGCCACACCGGGCGGCCTGAATAATTTATGCACAGTATCGAACATAAAAAAAGACCTTCGCTGCTCAACCTCCATCCATCCTGCTTTTCTCCTCCTCTCCCTCCGTCCTTCTTACCAGCTTCCATGATCTTCTTACTGGGAAAGCTCTCACTGGGATTACCAGGCCTGTGTGTGCGGCCTCGGATTTCCACACAGATGGAAAATTAATCCAGCTGCAGAACCGACACAGCTGGACTCAGATTGATGGGACGAGAACATAGGATGTACGGTTACACTATACAGACCAAACTATACGGACACTTCTCATATCTAATATCTGAATTCATGTCTTTTGTTCACAATATGACATATGACATACTTTCAACAGTTTAGGGAAGGCCTGTCCCTGTTCCAGAATGACTGTGCCCCTAAGCACATGAAGAAAAGCCTTAAAGAAACTCCACTGACCTGCACATATCATATTTATATATTCATGTGTCATATTTTGACTGAATGGGCACACACTCCCACAGACAGTTTGTCCAATATCTGTGAGTGAACTTACAATGGATAGACAAAAGTATCTGGACGCCCCTTTTAACTACTGAACTCATGTGTTTTAGCCACAAAGATTGCTAGCAGTTGTAATAAATCAATTATATAAAGGACACGTGGGCAGCAGCCGTATGCATCTTATCACCTACACTTTGACAAGTGCAGTGCAGCTCAGCGTTGTGTACGGAGAGACACACCCTGAGAGCACTCTTTTCTCATCTCTGTGCAGGCGCCATCAATAAGCCAGCAGAGGTCGTAATTGCACCAGTCACGAGAGAGAGAGAGTCCCCATCCGGCTTAGTCCCGCCCATATCTGAACAACAGGCCAATCGTTGTTCATGTGGCAGCTCAGCCCAGCCGGCAGGCAGAGCTGAGATTCGATACGATGTATTCCAGATCCCAGCTCTGGTTCCAGCGTGTGTTTTTACCGCTGCGCCACCTGAGCGGCCTACAAATCCTCTTTTGATTGAATGGGCACAAATTCCCACAGACATACTTCAAAGTCTCACGAGAAGCCTTTTCAGGAGAGTGCCTGGCATCAAGCCTCAGTCGATGTTCCGATTCATTCCAAAGATGTTGAGTTCAGGGCTCAAACCGAGATTTTCTTCACGTCTTTATAGAGCTCGCTTTGTGCACTGGGCACAGTCATGCGAAGAGGAAAGGACCTTCCCTAAACTGTTGCTGGCAAGTTGGAAGCATATCATTCAAAGACATGAATTAAATAATTAAAAAGTCGTGTCCCAATACTTTTGTCTGTATAGTGTAAGCTGTCTGTGGGAATTTGTGCCCATTCAGCCAAAAGATGACAGCATCTGTATGGCTGGGCACAATTAAACAAGAAAGTCTCAGTTGGAACAAGGAAGGGCCTTCCCTAAACTGTTGCTGCCAAGTTGGAAGCATATCCTTACACCTGCTAGCAATCTTTGCGGCTGAAACACATGAATCCAGTCATCAGAAGGGGCGTCCCAATACCAGCTGACCGTGGTACCTTTGGTATTGTCCCTCTTGGTGTTGGGTGGAACCCTCGTGGACTCACCTCCCAGGTTCCCTCGTAGGTTTGCTTCTTGAGTCGAATGGCCCAGTGGTCCGTGCAGGAGTCGGAACAGTGAGGCATGCTGATGATGACCGGTCGGGTCAGCATGACGCCCGGCGGCCCACAGCTCACCACCGGGCTCAGCAGCGTCTGGCACCCAGCCGGGGGCAACCTGAGGGGGGCAGAATCGAAAGGTCAGGCACAGAATGAACATTTATTCTGTTTATATGTATTAATGTCTGGTTTATTAAGTAGGGGCATGGGGTAGCACTGTCTCCTCACAGCAAGAAGGGCCTGGGTTCGATTCCCAAGGTCCTTTCTGTGTGGAGTTTGCAAGTACAACGACATGCAGTCAGATCAACTGGAGCTACTAATTATTGTCCTTAGTGTGTGTGTGTGTGCCCTGTGATAGACTGGCGACCTGTCAGTGGTGTTTCCTGCCTTTCTCCCAATGAATCACACCCACCACGACCCTGACCAGGATGAACCGGTGGTAAAACAGACACTGAATGAATGAATGACCTTCAGTCAGAGACACAAACACATATGAGACTGGACGAGTGTAAATGAACCCAGCAGTGTGTACACGCATTATTAGGAGATGACCGTGAGGGCTAATCAGCGGTCACACCCAGTGAGACCAATTATACGCTCGTTTAAACCCTATTTCCGTCCCGTTTGGGTGTTCCTGTCGTCTGTGAGGGAACAAGAACCACTCAGAAAAGCGTTCGGTTTGTTTTTAAGGACGTATCTGAATAAACAGCCGGCGAAGGGCAAAATATCTTATCTCAAACCTTGAGTCGTCCTTGCTGGCTCTGTCGAACCGGTTACAATCTTTTATTGGTTTGTTTACTTCCATGTTTTGATTTATAGCTTTGATTTATTTATTTATTTCTTTGTGATTCGAGGCCGTTAAGCTCGAGTATATTGATTTGAAGAGATACGACGCAGCTCACGACGTGCAGTAATAATCGGACGTATAAAAACAGCAAACGATTCAAAATAAAATGCAGCGCTGTTAATTGTGCAAAACCAAAAGTGTGTTCCAATCACCCCAGTAGTTCCCTGCAGACGTGAAGCGGACTTTACAGGGAATTCGGACTTTTTAAGTGAGATTCCGAACCATAGAGAGTGAAGTTGCTCAGTTTGAAGGGAACTTTAGACTTTAGGTAGTAGTGAGTAACGAATCATCACAACACAGGAGGCCGACAGAAAATAAACTGACTTAAACTGACTGGCACACAGGGCTATGCCACCCTTAACGGCACTGACGGGTACAGATTGTTGCCAGAACTGTTTTTTGGGACAGACTTTTATTTTATTATAATTTATGAGCACATGAGCCATGCATTCTTCACTCAGATTGAGTCATGAATCACTTTCATGAGTCATTTACAGGGAATCATTTAGATGAATCACCTATTTCTGGTGAAAGATGATGACCACACAACATACTAACAATACTTTAAATTTTAGAAGATGGTTTCACACACACACACACACACACACACACACACTTGCATGGGGAGATTGACTTCAAACAGATTCATCGCTGCCCTCAGGTTCTTTCACCTCATTCTATTTCCTCTCTCTCTCTCCTCTGTTCTCTGTCTAACCGAGTCGGATGAAGTACGAGGGAAGAGGGACCCACCTCACGTCGTCCTTCCTCTGCACGGTCAGGTAAATCTCATAGATCTTCCCTCGTGGGATCGCCTCGGGAGGGATGAGCAGACTTATACCTGATGCAAATATGCAAAACAGGACAGAAATGGGATGATTTAGAAGGTAAAAACATCACAGTCTTTATAACAGCACGTCTGTGTGTGAATCGAATGGTACCCGGGTCGGACGTTACGACCAACCAGACGCACCTAAAGCCTAAAGCCTGATGCTGTGTTTACCCAAGTTCCTAAATAAACAGAACTAATTTGGACATTTGGTCTACTAAGTAGCTTGTGTGGTTAGCGAGCAAGTTGGGGGTGATTTACTATAAACAGATGCGCCAACGAGACGCCAACGTATCAAAGCTAAACTTGTTCTAAAAACACCTAAAATTAAAAATGATAAAGAATTGGTGTGAATGTTATCATTTGAGCCGAGGGATATTGTCCTCAGCCAGGACGGCATCAAAGTCCAGCCACCGGAGGACGCTATAAATCACATTTTGGCATCAAACCCAGGACCTTCTTCCTGTTAGGCGACAGTGCTACCCACCGAGCCACCATGCCACCCCCCTGACCGAGGAGAGCCGTGACTGACACACGCACCCTCCGACACACAGTATCCGACTGCATCTTTTCACCTGCACGAGGCGAGTTCATATGCGGATCAGCTTTGCGTACGGAGAGCCACACCCTGTCCACATTATCCCTCGACTCTGTGCAGACGCCATCAATCCGCCAGCAGAGGTCGTCATTGCATCGATTATGAGGAATCCCCTCCGGCACCCTCCCTTTCAACAACAAGCCAATCGTTGTTCGTGTAGGCGCCCAGACAACACATACCCTTTAATAATAAGGTTGTGTATAAAGATACATAATGTAATTCCTTTGTCTGACTTGGTGTCCTTTAAAAATGTCCATGGAAGAGTGGTCTCAATGCCAAGGTCAGCTAATATCATCCACAGTCAAGCTTTTTCTCTTTTTCTTGCACTTGCACCTGTACTCACTCGTACTTGTACTTTATTTAGTTCCGTTTTGGAGGACGACGTGTTTTTAATCAGCCGTGCTTGTTCGTGAGTAAGGTTTTCGGTTTCAGGCCCCGTGTCTCAGCACCCTGGCACTGCCGCTCTGTTTTTTTCTGTATTTGGATCATCGTATTAAGGAGACCCTTGGAGCGGATTAGTGTCTGATGGAAATCGAGCGACTCTTCCTCACTTCCTCCTCTGTGCTCCTCACGTGGCAGACTGATGAGCGTTCTGTCTCTTATCGAGGGGCCTAATTGCCCCGAATAGACTCCTCTCGCACCCTCGATGGTGGATCAGGTTGCAGACGGCACACAGACACCGATCTTCTCCTCGACTCCTCGCCTTGGCCGCTTCTCGCCCCGCGTAACGAGCTCGGCGCTCGTTAGCGTTAATTAATCTTAATTAAAGGCCAAGAGCCTGAATTATTCACCGCGCTTATATACAATAGTTTTACTGTTATCGTGGAATCGTTACGGTTCCAGCAGGAGGCCGATTTTCTGTTCGTTTGTTTACAGAAGAGAACATTTCTCTGATCTCTACGACGCCTTGGTGGATCGTTGTGGAAGTTAAGAAACAGATCTGCTAAAAAGCACCAGTTTAACCAGTTTAATTCCTGTACCGAGCAGCGTTCCGTTCCAGTCACCCACACCGGCACTTCAGATTTATATCAACTGGAATATTTCATTTTAAATCCTCTGGGAGAGGGATGTTCAGTCATTCACTTAGACTTACTGACACATGTATTCACTGAATCTCTGATTCACTGAATCTCTGATTCACTGACTGACACTGAGTTTGAATGACTGACCTTATATCTGACCAGCTTACTGACTGACTCCCTTGGCCTACTGACACAGGGACTAGTAATCGAGTTACTGACAGACTGCCTGACTTTTCGAGGGACTCACTGACTGACTGAACGATTCACTGACTCACTGACTCTCTGTCTGAATGACTCACTATCCATTTTGTTCATGTTATCACTTATTCACTGAATTACTGACAGAGTGAGTGAGTGATTTACTGACTTAATAACCTTTAAAAATGACTGACAGGCAGTAATTGACTTCTTGACTAATTTATGGACTGATTTTAATTCTATTTATGCATTTCCTCCCAATGTAGTCATATCCAATTCCCTGGCTCATATCTCTCCTCCTCTGCTGCAGACCGACCTCCGCATCACTCACTCGTGTTTGGGATGGTCAGTCGTCCACCCAGGAAGTTAAAGGTGCCGTAGGAGGTGTGCACGCTGTCCCGCGGCAGCGTTTTGAAGTAGTTCTGCGCGGCCAGGCGGTTGGCGAGGTGGCCCCCGTCGCCGGACACTTTCCCGTTGGGCATGGTGTGAGAACCGTTAGCCAGCTGCTCCAGAAGCGGCCCGTCGCTCAGGGAGAATTTGGGAGACGGGTCGCGGCGGGAACACAGGGAGCCCTGGTAACCGGGCGTGGTCAGGTCCGGCTGGATGGTGAGCAGGTGAGAGTTCTCTGTTTTGGGAAATGAGTAAAATAAAGAGATCATGAGAGAGAGAGAGAAATGAACTGACTGTCTGAACACAGTAGGATTATATTATTATATTTATATTATTTATAAGATTTAAACACTAAACTGAATTTTGAGGACACCTAATAATACCAAACTTTAATTCTCCTCTAATCTAGCAGTGTTCAGAAAGTCAGGTTCAAACGTTCAACACCAAACACAGATCAGCCTGAACACACAATACTGACACGATACTCAACGTATGGACGGATGAGATTCAAACACACTTTAACCCTGATAGGAATAAAATAAAACGCCTTTATTTGTCTTATATACAGTACAACTAAAAACCTTTTTCCTATCCCAGCTCGCCCTGGATCAGAGAGGGTTAAGGGCCTTGCTCAGGGGTCAGAGCTGGGATTCGAACTCTCAACCTTTCAGTTAATAGCCGAAAGCTCTACCCACTAGGCCACCACTGTCCCTCGTGGATGAAACGACCCCTCTCGACCTCATCGCCAGCGTACTTTCCACTTTCCACTTCAGTCAAGTTCATTTATCCCCCATCAGATTAAAGGCACAAATCAGGACGGGGTGCAACGAGCGTCCGTTTTACCATGGATTTACCCTACTCAGGGTCGTTGTGGGTACAAACCACTGGGCGAAAAATAGGAAACACTCTGGACAGATCACCAGTCCATCACTTAGGTGTTTTTGGACTGTGGGAGGAAACCTCGGAAAAAGCTCCCGACACGTGGAAAACATGCAAACTTCACACAGAAAGGACCCGGACCGCTCACACAGGGAATCGAACCCAGGACCACGAGCCATCGTGCCGCCCAATTCCAGTTCAAGCAAAAATGCTTGATGTTTCATTTATGGACTCGTATGGTTTTATATCCACCATCCATGGCTTTGGTTGGCTTTCCCTTTCTCACCCATGTGTTCTGCACAGGCGCCTCTCTGCCTGATCTGCCAATCAGGGACCTTACACAGTGTTCGAAGACCCAACCCACATAGTCCGGTCATCCCACATAGTCCGGTCATCCCACTTTTGCAGAAACGTGTCTGCTGCAGGAACCATGGATTATGCCCGCTAGATGGTGCCCAGCCGACCGGAGGCAACGCCGAGTTTGACGAGTCTGGTGAGGAGAAACTTCAGTAACCAGGAATACTAATCCAACGTCAGCTCCAAACAGAAAAATCTGGCAACCTTGGAGATGAACTATCGAAGGTCATTTCTATAATCTGAATAATTCGTTTAAAGTTTAAACACGAGTCTCTTCTCTACTTAGAGGGAACGTTAGCGATTCCTAAGCAAGCTAAATGTTCCCGAATTAATCTCAGATCTTTCTTCTAGAGAAACATCAATTATTGATGTGATTCTAATCATCGATGTGCTTTAGCGCCCATTATTAAGCCATTCCGGATGCATTTGTTACTTTAATGCCCGTGCTGGCTGGGTAACCGTGAACAGAAACGCTGAGATTGAGACGCAGCAGGAAAAAAATTCTACTTCATTATTACGAGACTCATTAACGGGCAAACAAGCTCATTATATCATACGTGCTGATGTGGGCGGGCATGTGACACACAGGCACTACACGGACAGGATGAAAAGAGGTCGTAAGAGAAAAATAATGTCCTACTGGCGCGTCGTGCCCGGGCCGGTGCCCACACACCTGGCATGGCGGGTTTAATGCCCACGGGCTGGAATCCGGTGGTGAGGATGGATGAGTCGGCCACGTCGGCATCCAGCCCTTCCTTCTTCCTGCGATACACCAGGACCAGGACCACCAGCAGCAGAGTGAGACACAGCGCCACGGCCACGATGCCCACGTACAGCGCCACGTCCTCCGCGCCAGCCACGGCTGCACCGGAAACACACAGGGGGGGAGATACAGAAACGTGAGGGTCATTATTATTATCATTCACTCATCCAGTCTCAGTGTTACTGAATTAAAACTGAGTGGGGGGGAGTTGCTGTTGCCTATCCCAGCCTTTCAACGGGCGCAAGGCACACAGTAACACCCTGTACGGGACACCAGTCCATTGCAGGGCATGCACACGCACACACACACACACACACACACACACACACACATTCACCTATAGGGCAATTCAGTGTCTCCAATTAACCTGACTGCATGTTTTTGGACTGTGGGAGGAAACTCACGCAGACACGGGGAGAACATGCAAACTCCACACAGAAAGGACCCGGACCTCCCCGCCTGGGGATCGAACCCAGGACCTTCTTGCTGTGAGGCGACAGTGCTACCCACTAAGCCACCGTGCCGCCCGTGAATAATAGGTGTCATAGGTAGTGCTGCCACCTCATACCTAGAAAAAGACCTGAGTCCTTGCTGTGTGGAGTTTGCATGTTCTCCCTGTGTCCGCCTGGGTTTCCTCCAGGCGCTCCAGTTTCCTTTTGCTAATACATAAATAAAGAGATGAGTCAACTCCTGCTAGATGTGACGATTATTTAATTGTGCTTTATCGATTGCTTTATCCTGGTCAGGGTCACTGCGTGTCCGGTTCTAGTGAATAACGCCGGGCGCAAGACAGGCCAGGAATATCCTGGACAGGGCGCCAATCCATCGCAGCGTTTCGACCACCTACTAATGACGACATAGCTAATGACGTCTGTGTAGACTCCCGGTTGGCCGATAGCTAGATTAGACAGACAGTAGACAGACAGATTCAAACCCGGAACTCAGTGGTGGTGGGTTAGCGTAACAGACCTCTGTGCACAACTGTGATGGTGTGGCATGTGGCTTCAGACATGCTAGAGGAGGTTCGTGCCAACATCGGTCATGTGACTGTCAGAGGTTCATTCTGACCTTCATATTATCAAAGTTCTTCTATGTGAGGAACCTGCTGAAGAACCTGTTCATGATTTCCTGCTTCATCTCCGTCTAGTTTCAGGCCGCACAGACGCTTCAAAGCTCCAGAGCTCACTGTCCGCCGCCGGCACGCCCAGCACGATAAACCCTTCCCGCTATAAACAGAGCCGTATCGACGCGCTCCGCTCGCCGCTTTAGTTTTTCGATCAGCAGCCGTGGCGGCGTAGGTGTGCTTTATCGTATCTGCAGCGCGTCCGGCCGCTATCCTGCTACATCAGCACGGCCGGATTTACCGCCGTGATATTGAATGACACGCGCCCGCCCGAGAGGAAGAGAGAGGGCGAGCCCAGAGAACAAAAACAGATTTATCGGCTGCTTTTTGCCGCCTCTGTCCCTCTGGCCTGCGGTGCCGAGAGTCAGACAATCATGTCCAGAATAATTCTGATCAGCAGCGTCGGGGGGGAAATGGGATTTGTGACGCCCGTCTGTGTAGCGATGTGTGTGTGTGTGTGTGTGTGTGTGTTGTACGGTGTGCGTCAGCGCTTTAACATTGTGCCCAGATGATGGAGGCGGTCACACGGCTGCCGACTGTATTCAACACACCCACCCGCTTCCACCATCCCAGTCCCAGAGCTCCAGTTAAATAAACACACTGTACGACCGAAAATATTTGGACACCTGACACTTGAATCTGTGTGAAAACCTACTGACCCGCCCCTGCTCCCCACTACCTACATTTTAAGGAATCTAAGAATTTAGACACGCCCTCTTTTCGTGTCTATGCAGAGAGATCACTAGGTCTTATTAAAATGTCATTAATCATCTCAAATCATGGCAATTTTATGGTAGTTGTAGCCTAGCGGTTATGGTACTGGACTAGTAATCGAAAGGTTGCTGGTTCAAGCCCCACCACTGTCAGGTTGCCACTGTTGGGCCCTTGAGCAAGGCCCTTAACCCTCAATATTAGACAATATACTGTCACAGAACTGTAAGTCGCTTTGGATAAATGAAAGAAACGTTTGTAACTGTCGTGGGCGGCACGGTGGGTAGCACTGTCGCCTCACAGCAAGAAGGTCCTGGGTTCGATTCCCAGGCGAGAGTGGAGTCTGTGTGGGTTTCCTCCGGGAGCTCCGGTTTCCTCCCACAGTCCAAAAACATGCAGTCAGGTTAATTGGAGACACTGAATTGCCCTATAGGTGAATGGGTGTGTGTATGTGTGTGCCCTGCGATGGACTGGCGCCCCGTCCAGGGTGTTACTGTGTGCCTTGCGCCCATTGAAAAGCTGGGATAGGCTCCAGCACCCTCCCACGACCCTGATTGGATAAGCGGTTAAGACGGTGAGTGAGTGTAACTGTCGTGTCCTAAACCGAGTCTCTCCTGACCTTTAAAAATAAACCCTTCGCACCGTTCTTCATCTTCAGACCTGCAGATCCGGTGATGCAACCCGCTGAAAACAAATCCTCTCGCGCTCCCTTCTGCTCAGACGTAAATAAGCGTGTGATCATGGCTTATTAGCGGGGGGGAAGTGGAAATCCAGGCTGATTGCGGTGATGATTGTATTTATTTCGGCTCCGTGATGGAGGGTGTGATTATCAATTAGGCTGCAGTTTAATTAGAGCCACGTCGGCTCGCGACTGACAGCTCGGTGATGCTGCCGCCGCTGTTACCGTTGCTGTTGTTGTTGTTTGGTGTTGATGCTGATGGTGTTGCCGGGGTGGTGGAGGAGGTTCGACTGAATCGCTTCCTTTCACGAGCTCATTTGTCCAATTAAAACAAACACAACTGTGCAGGGATGCCAATTAAACCCTGATCCTTGATGCTCTGTGTTTTCAGAGACGGTTTAAGCTGTATCGATCGGCACTGATTAACTCACTGTCTGTTTTACCTCCGCTTTATCCTGGTCAGGGTCGCAGTGGGTCAGATTCATTGAGAGAACAGGTTGCCAGTCTATCAAAGTCTTGTGAGAAGCCTTCTCAGAAGAGCGGCTGTTGTTCTAGCTTGAAAGATTCTATTCTACTCTATTTTAATAGCATTTGTTATTGAAATGGACGGTCCGACAAGCTTATAATCAGGTGTCCAAATACTTTTGGGTGTATTCTGTATATCCAACAAACCACCCGACTCTGAAAATGATCATGTCTCTTATTGCATTGCCACTGTCATTGAGATGCCAGTGAGTGTGAATAAGTGATTGTGTGACGACCCAGTGACTTCAGGATGAACCCACTTTGACCCTGATCAGGTCACAAGGATGGATGAAACAGCTTTCTCTGGGTGAAAGGTTTATTTCCAGAACTGAAGGGTGGGTGCTGCTCGGCGCGAGAGGCTGCGAGTGCTGCGGAAGGATAAATAAAGTATGTGAATCTATCAGCGTCGCAGGAAATGCGGCGTTCACACGCGGCTTCACGCCGAAGCGCGTCTCTTCTAAATAAGTCGCAGTGAAGACGTACAGGTGCACGGCGTGGATAAGCTCAAACGGAATGAGACACCCGGCCGGAAGCGGGTACGCGGGATTAGAAACGCCTTCCATGAGCACGTTAATGAAGTCTTTTCGGGAGTCTTTATCGAAGCGTCCGTGCGCCAAACACAGTGGGCACCACGTCATCGCGGGGAAACACACGCCCACCTGTAAGGGGGGCAGGACCCGATGCCCTGCACCTTCAAGAATGCAGAAGAACCGCAGTACAAAACATTTTAACCAAGGAGGAACAAAACTGCAAAACAGGGAGAGTTGGCAATAAAAAAGGTGGCCAAAATAACAGAAACAGTAACAAGTAAGCGCCCCAGCGCCTCCGTGCTCCCTCAGTCGGCCTTAATGGCAGTGCAGAAAGACACGACAATACGTCCTTCTGTCTTTAAAAGATGAATAAAAGACCATCACCTCCTCTGGAGCGAATCGACGCCTTAGTGCCTCAGTGCTCCCTCTGTCGGCCTTAACGGCAGTGCAGAAGGACACGACTCTTCTGCAGGTGAGCCATGATACACCCACTTACCTCTTGCATGCTTTTTATTATTATTACTATTATATTTTTTGCCTGTTTTAGATGTTTATTTTTGTCATTTATTACCACAACCAACTGTATTTACAACTAACTGTATTTTCTCAAGTGGTGGAACAAACTTCCGTTGTACATCTGAGTCTCTCATGTCTTCAAAAGACGATTAAAGACCTTCATCAACCCTTCCAGAACAAATCAAAGCCGTAGCACCTCCGTGCTCCCTCTGTCGGCCATAACGGCAGCGCAGAAAAACACGACTCTTCTGCAGGTGAGCCATGATACACCCACCTACCTCTCGCATGCTATTTCTTTTTAATTATTATTGTTTTTTGCCTGTTTCCAATGTTTCTTTTGTCATTTATTACCACAACCAACTGTATTATTCTTTTTTTGTAGACGTGCCCCCGTCCATGTACCCACATGCTTCCCTACAGCTCAAAAAGCTCAATAGCTCAGCTATTTTTAAGACAATGAGGGACTTAGAAAGCTTGTTCTGTAATTTAAATATATGCAGTTTCTTCGTGTACGTGCACAAAGCGCTTCATTTCAAAGTAGATTTATTTACGTAGTTTTATGATTGGGTAACGAGGTGGCACGGCACAGCGGGTAGAGCGGGTGGAGCACAGCACAATGCCTCCTGAGGAGCCGGGTTCAGTTTCACATATTCTCTCCAGGTATTCTAGTTTCCTCCCACCTTCAATCCTCCTTCAGTCTGTCAGTGTAGGTTTGCCCGTGATGGATTGGCACCCAATGGCACTCGACGGGACACACAACCCTCTCCGGGATCAAGCGGTTGTTGAAAATAGATCAACTCTGATTAAAATGAGGCTCAGTCGCCTCATCGCCTCTGTCTGTCCTCAGGTGAGGACACCTGTACCACCGGCACCTTTCCATTCACCAGTCGTCCCAAGTGAACCACGTGCCAGGGACTTTTGTCCCAGTGCCCTCTCCTTCCCTCCTGTCTCTTTTGTTCCAGCTGGCGGAGCTTATCTGGGCATCAGCGGGCCGAGCCTCTATCGGATCCGGCAGGCGTCACGTGGCACGGGCGCTCCGGGCTAACTATAGACTCAGCTCGGCGAGCCATCGATTTTTGACGCGGCAGCCGATAATTGAAAGGACGTCCATCACGCTTTAATTGACAGAGCTAATCAGGTTTTATAATTGGATAGATTCAGGCTAATTCAGCAGCACCGGACGAGTCCACAGCTTCTCACTCAACCTCACATTTTCTCTCTCGACTCTCTTCAACTGCTGCTGAGATCTAATTCCCAAACTCGTCCTTTCCTCGATCTCCCCGGCTCCTCTCTCTGCACCGTCCCGTTCTAATCTCTCAGGGCTCGGTGACAGCGCTGTAACGGACGCCCCGATCTTAAAGTACAGCAGCTGAATTTAGGAGGAACATCTCAGCCCGCCGAGTCCCGTACACAGACATTTAAAATTCCTTAAGTGCCTCATGAATCAGGTTCCTGTTTAAACTCTGCAGAAACTCGGTGTAACTCCTAAACGTTGTGTTTTTAAATACGACAGCGTTCGTCCATTCAGAGCAGATCTGCTGAGAAGTGCTCATTAATGCATTACATGCACCGTATTAAGCACAACGTTTTCATAGTTTAGTAGCCTCAGCTCAGGGATAAGTCAAAGTCCACTTTTCTCTCTTTAATTCTGGCCTTTGTTTTTGAGGACTCGTTCAGTTTAAAACAATGATGCTCGTCTTTATTTCCTGTTCTTTTGTTTCCTGGATAAGGTTTCTGCATTTGGGTTTATTAAATTATTTACCTTCTAATCGATGGGGCTCGCTCAGTTGCAGCACTACTGTTATGGACCCCCTACAGTCCTAGATAGAAGATCATTGTTCATACAGTCCAGACGTCGAATTCCAGACATCAAAAAGACACCACAATGAATAAATTCTCCTCCTCCGGTCCTCATCAGGTTCAAGTCTGACAGCTCTATAATGTTTTTACGTATAACGAACCATCTGTAATTGATCGCCAATAAGCCGGACAGCTTTTTATATTTCATGTCTCACAGTGTACAAACTGTGAAGCAAAGAGTCGCTGGTTCTTTAAATCACACCGCCCTTACTCCTACAGAAGGAAAATCAATAGCTCCTTTTGGCACTCGCCGGCGGCTACAGTGGCTCGAACACATTACAGTCAATTCCTGCCTGATCGAGTTTGAAAACTACATAAAACTCAACAGGAACCTTTGTGACCTACAGGAGGCCTGGTGCCTTTTGACAGGCTGGATTTATTGGGATCCTGTCCGCGTAGAGGAACATTTAACCACGGTTTAGGCTTCTGAACACAGAATTCGCTTAATAAGAGGATGAAACCTGTATGTACAAGAACACGATTGGTTTGGGCAGTTTGAATCAATTGTGTATCAACGTGCAGAAAACGTGCACAATGTTAGTTTACATTAATTATTTAAAACCTGTACCTGTACCATTTATTTGACCATTTTAGTAACTTAGATTTCATGGCTACAAAGCTTTGTTCACCACTAACCAAGATGGAATGAATATTCCAGCAACCATTACCAGTCCCGAGTCAACGAATGTGACCACTGTAAGCTGTAAATACTAATAAACTCCTTCTCCAAACAGGACAAACTATCCCAACTGACTGAAAGCCAGAAAATCCATAAAAAGCTACTTGTGTTTCTGAAACTTCAGGATCTTCAGGGAACGTTGAGAAACAGACGAGACAGCAGCAGAGTTCCTGGCTGAGGAGATCTTACTGATCTTACAGTGTGCTGGTCCAGATCTGCTGAGAAAAAAACCCTCACCTGTTTCTATCAATTCATTTAGGATCAATTATCTATCTTACCTACCTACCTGTCTGTCTGTCTGTCTATCTTACCTACCTACCTACCAACCTGTCTGTCTGTCTATCTGTGTCTATCTCTCTGTCTGTCTATCTGTGTCTATCTATCTGTCTGTCTGTCTATCTATCTCACCAACCTACCTACTGACCTACCTACCAACCTGTCTGTCTGTCTTACCTACCTACCAACTTATTTACCTACCAACCTGTCTGTCTGTCTTACCTACATATCTGTCTGTCTGTCTTACCTACCTACAGGTCTGTCTGTCTATCTTACCTACTATCTATCTATCTATCTATCTGTCTGTCTGTCTGTCTGTCTGTCTGTCTGTCTGTCTGTCTGTCTGTCGGTATGCCTGTCTGTCTGTCTGTCTGTCTGTCTATCTTACCTATCTATCCACCTGCCTGTCTGACTGTCAGCCTGCATGTCTGTCTGTCTAACTGTCTGTCTGTCTGTCTGTCTATCTACCTAATGGTCTACCTACCTTATTCACCTACCTAACTACTTATCTATCTGTCTGTCTGTCCGTTCATCCATTTATACTGAATGGACATTATCACACTTTCCCAAGACCTTCCACCAGACCTTAGAAGAGGAATGAGCGCTTCCATCAGCACATGAGCTGGATTTCATTCATACTTTCATGCTGAAAGACCAAACTGAAGTTGGATCTCTGTAGGATCATAACACAGGATAACAAAGATTTTGCTACTTGGAATAAAACATGCTATTTACATGAAATCGAGTGTGCTGATTCCGAATATGAAGTCAAAATTCGCGCAGGACGTCGAGATTTTAAGTTACAGGCCAAATGCAGTTTGGTGACAGCTTGGTAGATTTGTCCATGTTCTGCAGCTTGGCAACATTGTAATTGCTGCACCATAGCTAGTTGACAATATTGTTTTCTTATATTGCTAGTATGTCTGCTTAAGCCTAAAGATGAGTAGGAGGAGCTGTGTTAACCATCCAGACAATTTTTGCTACATTTGTGGTAAATACACCCTATACGATCAGCGCAAAAACCTGACGAAGAGAGTGATGATCGCTTACAAGTAATATTTCGGGTGTAAATTTGGAGATCAAGACAAAAGCTGGGCACCTCACATCTGCTGCACTGTGTGCTACGCTGGTCTCACACAGTGGCTCAATGGCAAGAGAAAGGCAATGCAGTTTGCTGTGCCTATGATTTGGCGGGAACCGAAAGATCATCACTCGGACTGCTATTTTTGCATGACTAATGTTGCTGGATTTTCAAAGAAGAACAAGTCAAAAATTGTTTATCCTGATTGTGAGTCTGCTCTGAAGCCAGTGCCACATGACGCTGAGAATACAGTGCCAATTCCACCTGCATCTTGTGCTTCTGAAAATGACAGTTCTGATGGAGATCATGAGGATGATGTTGCTCCTGACGCATGTTATGATCCAGAATCTGAACATGGTAAGCCTCACTTGCTTCTGGCAAAGCTAGCCTGAAAGCTGTATTGCTGCACAATGGCAATGAAAAGCCTTCTGTTCCTATTGCTTATGCTGCGGGAATGAAACTAAAAGCAGGAATTTGTGTTTATAATGACACATTCAGATCCAAACTGAACACGCTTGAACTCGCCGCTTGGGATGCATTTGTGCTAGTTGTGCAAAACTTTCTTGGCAACCATCGGGCTGACAACCATGCTGAACTTGTGAGCAACATGTTAGCAGCGTATCAGCAACTCGGCTGCCGAATGTCACTCAAAATTCATTTCTTACATTCTCATATGGATTTTTTCCCTTCAAATTTGGGTGATGTGAGTGATGAACACGGGGAACGATTCCACCAGGATATTGCCACCATGGAAAAAAGATATCAAAGTCACTTCAACCCCAACATGATGGGCGACTACTGCTGGTTTCTGCAGCGGTCAACAACAGACACTCACAAGCGCAAAAGCACGTGCCTGAAGCACTTTTGAACACTGTATGTGCAATTGTGCATTGCATAAAGACTCACGAGAACTTTTCAGTTACACGTTTGTTAATGTGAAGCAGTTTTTGTAATCTCTAGCAGTTTTGAACCACAATTTAGTTATGCACAGTGGCTGTATAACAGATACAAAAACAGTTTCTCGCGTCTGTTTGAATAACCAATGATACAGAGTATAACTTCAGAACCCGACGTCATAGGCAAAATTCGTCTACAGATTTAAACTCTGCACACTCGATTTAGTATAGGACACATGAAACACTCCAAGTAGCAGACAAAAAAATGTTTTCTGTGATCCAGTGTAATCGGTTCTTTCTGTGAGATACCAGTGAAGGATCTTTTTTACTTGACGCTCGATAAATACTGGATAAACCAGAAGATACCTCGTGTTAGCGGAGAGCTTTCGTCATGAGGAGATGAAGATATTTTTAATCCCTGTGGTGTAGCAGGGAGAGGAACACTGCTACTGAAATCCTTCATGTGAACGTGACTGGTTTTTTGGGTTTTATCTGGGGAAACCAAAGTCGCCGTGGACCTATAAAGCTGCTCTGAATTAAAAATTATATGAGGTGATTAGGCAGGTGCTTGAAAATGAGGGTCCACTTCAATCTCCAGAAGCAAAACCGCCTTTTTTAAAGCTGTAGGTCACCTGCTAAAACCTTGATGTTGCCATTCTGCTGTAGAACCAGAAAATAAAGCAGGTCTGTGTTATTGTCACCGCGCTGCTAATCCGTGCGAAAACGGCACTTGTAGTATCTTCATTAGCTCTGTCGCGCAAACGAGCTCGGTAATAAAAGGCTTCCTAATTCGACGCCCTCCCTCCCATCCATCAGCAGCCTAATGCCCCCCAACACCTGGCTGCCGAATCCGCCGCCTGGTTGACGGCCAAACGCATTAATTAGCCCCACGTGCGGCGCAGCGGTTTTAAAAGCGGGATGTTTACTTCACGCCGGAGATCCCCGCCGCTCGGCAGAAGCGTTAACCGGCGGAGAGGCAGCCTGGGTGTCGAAACATCCTCGAGGCAAAGCCAATTCGGCAAACAAACAAAAAACTCGCTTCCTGCCTCAAGCTCCTCAAGCTCCGACGGAAAAAAAGAGACGCGTAACGCCGTGGCACGCGCAGATGTCGCTGGCAAGCTGGTTTATTTTTAATCTTGAATAGCACAGGAAGTGGATGGTGATGAATCCTCTCGGGATGAGCACTCTCCAGGTCTGGAGCTCGGGGACGAGGCGCCCCGGTCCGTGGCTTTTATTCCACCCAAAGTTTTCCAGTGCAGCTAATTATAATCAAAACACACAGAGCTGCTGTGCAGACAGAGCAGCAGGATTTCTGCTTATTGCAAAATATTACAGGAGGCACAAATAACAACAAGCTGCAGCAGAAATAATGGCTGGACTTTTTACCTGTGTGTGTGGGTGCTGCACACCGGACTGAATCGTGCCAAGCGGGTAAAATCGTACCTGCTGCCAATTAGGAGATTCCCAAAAGCTAAAAGTAGATTTTGTACCCTCCAGATAACACTGATTGATTGATTACTGTATTGATTGCCAGAGGAAAACTGCACACAAAGCCACCAAGCAAGGGGAAGCAGGTATGATGCACTATACCTAACAGCATGGTGACTCCTGACCAGTAGCTTGTCGGACACTCTATTCAAAACTTCAGGTGTTAATATGTACCCCCTTCCCACAGGAATAACCCCCTTCCCTTTTCTGGTGGGCCAACCGTAGCCTAGTGGTTAAGGTGCTGGACCAGTGATCAGAGGGTCGCTGGTTCAAGCCCCACCACTGCCAGGTTGCTACTGTTGGCCCTTAACCCTCAATTGCTCAGACTATATACTGTAACTGTAATGTAAGTCGCTTTGGATAAAGGCGTCTGCTAAATGCTGAAAATGTAAATGTATATGGTGGGCTTTTCACCACATTTTGGAGTGCATCTGTGAGGATTTGTGCCTATTTAATCAAAAGTGCATTCGTGTAGTCAGGCACTGATGCTAGATGTGAAGATTTGGGATGGATGAACTGATTAAAAGCCACACCTTTACGTCCAGCATGAGTGGGTGAAATATGAGAGGCTTAAAAAAGCCACGAACCAGAACGCTTGATCGAACCCGTGGTCCCTGGAGCTGTGAGGCACTAACGATACCTGCCACACCGCTGAAAACATGTTGTGCCAATCTACCAGTTGTTTAATCAGTATCTCAGTGGTTGGTGTGGTTTTCCTGTAGAACATTTAACATGCGTTGGTACTCACTCTGTGGACACTGTTCGCTGGTACAGTTGAGTGATTGGAGGTCGAGGCCCTGGCACGCTTTGCCACCGGTGCCCGGTGTGGGCTGGGTGCACTCTCTGCTCCTCCACATGGTACACTCGGCGCCGCACGCTGACCACTTACTCCATTCGCTCCAGCCGCCGTCCACTGAACAGCGCACACACACACACACACACACACACACAATGGAATTATTAACAGGACTGATTATTGTGGAACAATGACTACACTATATACAAGTGCATATGCTGTATATGTGTATGCATGATATATGCATATGTGTGCGTATATATTTATATCGACCAGGTATAACATTATGACCACTGACAGGTGAAGTGAATAACACTGATTATCTCTTCATCACGGCACCTGTTAGTGGGGGGGATATATTAGGCACCAAGTGAACATTTTATCCTCAAAGTTGATGTTAGAAGCTGGAAAAATGGGCGAGCGTGAGGATCTGAGCGAGTTTGACGATGGCCAGATTGTGATGGCTAGACAACTGGGTCAGAGTATCTCCAAAACTGCAGCATTTCTGGGGTGTGTCCCGGTCTGCAGTGGTCAGTATCTATCAAAAGTGGTCCAAGCAACGAACAGTGGTAAACCGGTGGTAAAGGGCTCATTAATGCACGTGAGGAACGAAGGCTGGCCCGTGTGGTCCGATCCAACAGACGATCCAACCAGTTAATGCTGGTTCTGATAGAAAGGTGTCAGAACACACAGCGCATCACAGGTTGTAGCTGCAGACCAGTCAGTTAGGAAGGGGTCATAATGATATGCTTGATCGGTGTATTAATATATACACACCAGTGATATACTGTTTGATTATGTATGTCACAAAAATTTATTTGATTTAAACAAATAATAACAGCACAAATGTTATAAAGAAAATAAAAGCAATTAACAGCTTTTCTATATTATATGGACACTAAATAGACATAATAGAAATAGCGTTATCAATAAAACCTAATCGATTTTTTAATAATTATGTTTAATTATAGGCCTAGGCACTCTGGTGGCGCAGCAATAATAGTACTAGTCAGGTGTCTGCATGGACATGTTCGGCTGACAGGAAGGCCTGGCAACCCGCTAATACTGGAATGGACAATAAAATAATTATTAATTATATTAATTATAAGTCCACTGACTTATACAGTATATCTTGTAAGTCTACCGTTAATCTGCTTGATTTATAGTTAAGGCCTCTACCTAACTCATGGACCGTGAAATGAGCCGTTTCCCGTGTAATATGCTATTTGCTGTGAAAGTTTAAGGTATAAAATATGAGGAGCGATATGAAATATGAGGCGTCCTAGCAAATACTTTTTTGTGCTGTAGTGTGCTGATAATGTTTAATGTGTGTGTTTACGTATCGAGAGCATTTTGTCCCTTTGTGGATTCCATAATCAATATAAAAGTGTGCCTCTCAACACACGTGATCATCTCTGTGTAGTCTGTGCTACGCCTCAAAAGAACGAGTCAGTAAAGTTTTCTGCTCCTGATAGTTTGTCTCTGTAGAGTTTATTTCTTTCTTTATAAGCTCAGCAAACTCTAAAGACGCTCGGTTACACCAGCAATCGGTTAGACAAAACGTCTGAGATGTGGACGTGTAAAGCAGCTAAAAACACAGATCCTATCATTTAATTATGAGTGGAATTTAATGACTCGTAAAATGTGACTCTTTTCTTTAAAAATCCATCAAATCTGTGATTTTTGGAAACCAAGGTCTGTGAAATTAAGCTCATCTCCCGTGAATTCGCTAGAGCCTTGATTATAATGTAAAGACGACCCAACCCTACAGGAAAGTAAAGCTTTTCCCCACAGGTTGTCAGAATACCTGTTACTATCGGCCCTCTCTGAGGTTTTTCCTGATCAGATCGCTGGTGAAAGTGCTCGTAACCTCAATCAGATTTCCTGCAGTTATTGGATTATTTAATGCAGCGGGTATAAAGTCTCACAGCGTACCAGCACCTGGCATCCAAATCTTCCAGGAGCTGCGGCGGCACGACCTTGAGTTACCTTTAAAACCGCCTGCACGCCATCATAACAATTAAAAGCAGTTTGTGTGATGGAATTGCACACTCTGTTTTCCTGTTGGAGCAAGATTCCGGCAGGACTGAAAGGATCCAGGGCGCGCTCGGCCTCGGGAAGGTTACCGCCGGGCTAATGAGCTCTCCAGGGTCCGGCAGGGATGTTTCTATATTTTCTGAAGTCCGTAGCAGAACAGAATCATACAGGAAGACCGTACGGTTCCAGACTGACCCCACTCATTAATCCCGCGACGCTCACCGCTGCTTATTTACTGTACGGCGCCGCGGCGGCACCCGCGGGTCTCGGCCGGGCTAAGTAACGGGTCCGCGTGAGTGTGCGCGGGTCATTAGGAGAGCCGAGAGTCGTTCATCAGCGGTAGAAGCAGTTATAAAGGATAGAGACGTGAAGGCGGGGACGAGGGGATTAGAAGGTGTGTGCGGAGCTAATTCGGAGAGGTGAGGATGCTGATAAAGCCGCCGGTTAGGATTCAGACTATTAGATTCGCCGCTGACGGCAAAAGCGATTAGGTGATTGTTCTTAAGCGGCATCGAGAAATGTCGGCCACGCTTTATTAAACCCACGAGGCCTGATAACAGAGTGAATTAGAGAGAAAGAGCGACATGAAAATGAGAGCGGAACACAAGAGGACTTTGTTTTGATTTTTAAATTCGGTTTATCCTAAATTATTCCTTATATTACACAACCTGGGGGGTCAGATCTCAAGGTCTCACCTCAGAAACTCTCAGTTCTAGATGCATTATACGTCATCCTACACTCCTAAGAAGAGGGCGTGTCTAAATTCTACAATCCCTTAAAATGCTCTTACCGAGGCGCCTCAATTCTGAGTGATAATCTGACTGAATAACGAGGGAGCGTCCGACGCCTCTTCAGCCCTGAAGCCAATCCCAGCATTCATTGTGGCATGACTTTTCTCCTCACAAAAACTACAAATGTGGCATGTCGCATTAGAATCCTCTCTACTGAGGCCACTCCTATTTCTATCCAGGCCTGGGACCTGCACTGCGAGCGCACTGACCGACTGAGTGCGCCTCCCTAGGCTAGGCTGTTTCGGCCACCCGCTCTACAGATATTAGCCAATCACGTCCATGCAGACACCCAGCTGGTCGATAGCAAGGCTGAGATTTGAACACTGGACCCCCAGATCTCATCAGTGATGTGCTCCGAGCACTATGTGCGTTTTCCTAACAACCGTGTTTGTGGATTCGGCTGTGACGCACACCGTTTCAGCACCTAGCCTGCCATCACGTTTCCCGCACTTTTAAAAATTGGCACTTGGACACGTAAGAAGCCGAGCAGGACCTGAGAAGACTTGAGATGAAAAGCGAGCAAACAAACAACAAGCGAGACAAAGAAAGAGAGGAATAAATAACAGAATAGAGGCGCCGAGCCGTGAACAGGGCTTTAAATGACCTGACGACCTCTCCACGGCTCCTCTGAACAACACTTAGCTCGTGCCGCCGGCTTCCAATCACCGAGCACCGAACGAGGCGAAGTGTGTGTGTGTGTGTGAGGGACACAATAACACAGCAGCAGGTCCAGTTAGACGTGTGTCAAGGACAAAGTGAAAAAGCCTCCATGCTGCTCTTTAGCGCCTTGACAAGAGGGTCATTACAAAACCCGGCGCCGCCTCCCGCCATCACCCCCCTGACCAGAGAAATTATAAACTGTACAGTAAACACACCAGAAACAAAAAATATACAGATTTAAATTAGTGGTTTACACCAAGAGGTAAATCCAGGGTTCGAATCCCTGAATGAAGGAATTGTTTTTTTTATATATTTTATTTTATTTTATTATTTTTTTTATTTTCATGTTTTTCCAACACCCTGGTCAGGGTCCCAGTGAGCCTGGCTTTTCAGAATTACTGGACACAAAAAATAACACACCCAGGACAAGATGCCAATCGATTATTGGGCCCCGCCAACATTATTATTAATAAAGTTATTATTAATGCAATATCAATTATTATTATTATTATTATTATTATTATAATCATTATTATTTATTATTATTATTATTATTATTATTATTTATTTATTTTTATTGTTAATATTATTATTATTTTTTTTTATTGTTTATTATTATTATATTATTATTATTTATTATTATTATTATTATTATTTTTTTTTTTTTGCATTAATAATTATGAGATTATTATTATTATTGTTGCAACAACAATAATAGAATTATTATTATTATTTATAATTTTTATTTGATTGTTTTTTACAGAACCAGTAAGATAATTGAGTTATCAGAAGCGAGGGCTCTTACACCTGATTTGCTGGAATCATCTACAGACCTTCATCTTCCTCCTCACGGTGTCCTGAGATCCAGCACAGATCTAATTGTGAGATGAAAGCTGAAGGTGTATGGAGCTCAAACGCTGCCATAAGTATTTGAATCTGAATTTTATACATTTGAAATATTTCAATCTGAATTTTATACATTTGAAATATTTCAATCTGAATTTTATAAATTTGAAATATTTAATGGCGTAATTTATAAATTTGAATTTTAACAATGCTTTTTTTGTGATTTGAACTTGTGAGGTGGTGAAATTTGCTGTTGAAAAATTTTCATTTCAAAATTACAACTTGCAATTTTCAGATTTTAAAAATTCAGATAAAAAAAATTCAGATCTCACAGATTCAAATCTCAGAAATACGAATTCAAGTTTGAGGTGAAACATCCGGGTTTCCCAGGAAAAGTAAACTTTCCAGAGCGATCGAACGCAGCATTTAACCAATCACAGCGCTGCCTCACCTGCGTTCATGTCTGTGGAGGAGAAATGAATCCCAATGAGGTAAGTGCATCCAAAGTGTCAACCTCAACTGACCAGATGAGTCGAACCAGGTGTGTTAGGTAAATGAGGTAAAAACTGAACTCTGAAGTGCTATACGGCACACCAGGAAAGAAGTTTCACAACATTTCTGAACTCCCCGTTTTAATATGTGCAAGCAACGGAATATCCATGCCTTCCTAAACTCAGACCAGCTCATGCCAAGCAAAACTCTTAGCTAACCACTACCAAGAAGCTAGCTAACGCTAACTAACCTTACCGCGCGCGTTATCACGCCACCAGCGTTACATAATGCAAAATATAAAACTTGCCGTAAAGCACGTTGAGTATTTACCAGAACTATAACTAATTAGCTGACTGTGTGGATCTGAAGAACTTTGGATGCACTTTCCTCATTGGGATTCATTTCTCCTCCACAGACATGAACGCAGGTGAGGCAGCGCTGTGATTGGTTAAATGCTGCGTTCGAATCGCTCTGGAAAGTTTACTTTTCCTGGGAAACCCGGATGTTTCACCTCAAGCTTGAATTCGTATTTCTGAGATTTGAATCTGAGAGATCTGAATTTTTTTTATCTGAATTTTTAAAATCTGAAAATTGCAAGTTGTAATTTTGAAATGAAAATTTTTCAACAGCAAATTTCACCACCTCACAAGTTCAAATCACAAAAAAAGCATTGTTAAAATTCAAATTTATAAATTACGCCATTAAATATTTCAAATTTATAAAATTCAGATTGAAATATTTCTAATTTATAAAATTCAGATTGAAATATTTCAAATTTATAAAATTCAGATTCAGATACTTATGGCAGCGTTTGAGCTCCATAAAGGTGCCCTTTTGTTGCAGCTTGTTTTTTATTGGTGATTTTTCGATTTGCCCCCGGTTGCCCCCCGGATGATGGACTGGACAGGAACAGACGCGACACTGGAAAGCAGTTAGCAAACAAAAGCTCTAGCGCGCTAATCAGGTGCCGGCGGGCGTCTGTTTTCAGGAGACCTTTCAGAAATAAGGAGCGTTGTTCTGCAGCCTGAAGACGAGCCGAGTCAGACCTGATGCTTCTGAAAACGCTATTACGTCTAATCGCTTCTGTGTGTGTGTGTGTGTAAGAGAGAGAGAGTGTGTGTGTGTGAGAGAGAGTGTGTGTGTGTGTGTGAGAGAGAGAGAGAGCGAGAGAGAGAGTGTGTGTGATATATATATATGTGTGTGTATGTGTAGGTGTGTGTGTCTGTTATGTGTGAGAGTATGTGTGTGAGAGAGATAGAGTGTGTGTGAGAGAGAGATAAAGTGTGAGTGTATGAGAGAGAGAGTGTGTGTGTGTGTGTGTGAGAGAGAGAGAGAGAGAGAGAGAGAGAGAGAGAGAGTGTGTGTGTTTTTTTTTTTACAGAGGGCGTCCGAATACTTTTGACCGTATGTGGTACGTCAACAACGTTCAGAAATGCCGCCGTCACGTTCCTTATAAATATGGACGCACTTCTACCGTCGGGCATTACGCACCATCACAGCTTTCAATCCTGGTCCGGATCAAAATAAAACGCCCACCGTCCTCTCACACACACACACACACACACACACAGGTTTGGCTTTACAGTCGGGTGTGTGTGTGTGTCGCCAGCGCTCGTCCATCACGCTTCTCCGACGTGTGTAAGTGTGTGTCAGGCCGAGCTGTTTGGGCACCTGATGCCAGTCAGCAAATGATGATTTATGCCCGTCCTGCTCGCCAGCCGTGGCTTTGATAAATCAGGATGAAGTGTGCATTGTGATTTTTAGCTCCCGCCGTCGCCGAGCGTGTGTGTTTGTGCCGTGATGAATGTGTGTGAAGGGGGTCAAACACACACACAAACACACACACACACACGCGCACACACACACACACCAGATTTTTCTATTGTTTTCTTTCTGAGTCAGCAGATTCAGCTTTTCTCTCTCATCTTGTCCATCTTTCTTCCTTTTCTCCTCTTTTTTCTTTTAACCTTTATTATTTTTAAATCTAATGTGATTTTACAGCGCCGGACGCACCCTATGGTGCAGAGAATCATTCCTGATCAATTATTTATTGATTTTCCCTCCTTTTTTACTTAATCCAATCGTGGCCAATTGGCGCTCTATCTCTCACGTTCTCTATCTTTCTGTCTTCTCTTTTTTCGGATCGCTTCTCTTCACCTGTCGGGGCGGAGTCTTTCAGAGTGCAGTTCCTCATGAGGGGAGCCACGTGCTGCCATCCATGGTCATACCAGCGACAAAGGGACCCTGTATCAGTAAAAGCCCCTCCACCTACAGGCACACAACCAACAACCAGTGTGTCTGTGTAGGTGCCTGGCCGACTGATAGCACAGCTGAGATTCCACCTCGAGAGCTCGAGATCTTAGGCCAACAATCATTCCTGATTATATTTCCACCAAGGGATAAAAACGCCTATATAACACCTTTATACATATAAATATGAGGGGCATTGTAGCCTAGTGGTAAAGGTACTGGATTGGTAATCAGAAGGTTGCTGGTTCAAGCCCCAACACTGCCAGGTTGCTGCTGTTGGACCCTTGAGCAAACCTCAATTGATTAGATAGTATACTGTCACAGTACTTTAATTAAAAGGTTCTGGACACCAAGGGCTTCCAAGTGGCGCAGTGGTGCAGACCTCAAGCGCTTGGGTTTGAATCTCAGCAGTACGGCTGCCTGTGAGAATCCACCGCCGGCTGGTGGAAAGAAGCAGCCGATGACCGAACACGTCTAAAGCTTCTCGGCCAATTCGAGGGATGCGCAAGCAGCACTGGAGTCGTGTAAGGGAATTGGAAATGACTAAACTGTATTTAATAAACTAATATTTAATAAAATGCATCAGGTTTCGTTTCCTGAAGAATCCAGTCAGGGAGGAACAGGACGGACCTTCTCGTTATTAACTTTTACACTATATGGACAAAAGTATTGGGACGTGGAGCTCTGGAATGAACTGGAGACTTTCTTGACCAACATCAGTGCCCAGCCTGTTGACTAAATGGGCACAAATTCCCATACATAGCCATACAAGTCATGTGGGAAGCCTTCTCAGAAGAGCAATCAAACTGTTGTTTTATATTTTTTTGTTTTTGATATGGGACGTCCGACAAGCTCACGGTGAGGCGTCCAAATACTTTTGGCCAAATGTATTTATTTTATCCCTCTCTCATGCAGTCCAACCAAAATATTCGTCCCTACACTTCCGAAGCCGAACCCTATTCCAGTTTCCCGGCGTTTTCCGTTCCCTCCCCGACTGCAAGATGACGCCGTTCGTGCCCTAATCACCTGAAATCCCCGAGAGCCGCCGTGGCCCCGCCCGCGGGATCCCTCCGCCCGGCGTTTACTCAGCACGCAGTGTAAAGGTGGCATCTGATTAAATTACACCGCGCGTCGTGTCCCGAAACCGGAGAGAGGCTTAAGTAGCCGGAGCCGGCGGTGGAGAGAGGAGGAGATGGAGCCAGAGCTGACAGATTCGATTTCCTCCGCTGTTTGCTCAACACCGGCATATTTTCCACCCGGCGCTAATGCTTCCGTAATGCTGTTTCGGTGATGAAGCGTGCCATCAGGAGAGCGCGGCGGTTCCTGCCTCGGCACGAGAGCATCAGCGCCTCCGTTACGTAACAGGCGCGATCGATAGAGACCGGGGAGGAGGCGGCCGTCCTGCTCGCCCACTGCCCATCCACCCCAAATTTACCCCGTCCTCCCTATCTGTATGTTTAACGTCAAGGGGTTTCATACATTCACATTTTTATCCAAAGCGACTTGCAGTACCGTAACAGTATACTGTCTAAGCAATTGAAGGGTAAGGGCCTTGCTTAAGGGCCCAACAGCAGCAACCTAACAGCGGTGGGGCTTGAACCAGTGACCTTCTGATTGCTAGTCCAGTATCTTTATCCAAAGCGACTTACAGTACCGTAACAGTATACTGTCTGAGCAATTGAAGGGTAAGGGCTTTGCTTAAGGGCCCAACAGCAGCAACCTGACTTGAACCAGTTGGGCTTGAACCACTGACCTTCTGATTTTTAGTCTAGTATCTTTATTTAAAGAGACTTCCAATACTGTGACAGTATACAATTTGAGCAATTGAGGGTTAAGGGCCTTGCTCAAGGGCCCAACAGCAGTAACCTAGCAGTACTGGGGCTTGAACCAGCAAGCTTCTGATTACTAGTCCAGTATCTTTATCCAAAGAGACTTACAGTACCGTGACAGTATACTGTCTGAGCAATTAAGGGTTAAGGGCCTTGCTTAAGGGCCCAACAGCAGCAACCTGGCTTGAAACAGTGGGGCTTGAACCAGCAACCTTCTGATTACTAGTCCAGTATCTTTATCCAAAGCGACTTGCAGTACCGTAACAGTATACTGTCTAAGCAATTAAGGGTTAAGGGCCTTGCTTAAGGGCCCAACAGCAGCAACCTGGCTTGAAACAGTGGGGCTTGAACCAGCAAGCTTCTGATTACTAGTCCAGTATCTTTATCCAAAGAGACTTACAGTACCGTGACAGTATACTGTCTGAGCAATTAAGGGTTAAGGGCCTTGCTTAAGGGCCCAACAGCAGCAACCTGGCTTGAAACAGTGGGGCTTGAACCAGCAAGCTTCTGATTACTAGTCCAGTATCTTTATCCAAAGAGACTTACAGTACCGTGACAGTATACTGTCTGAGCAATTAAGGGTTAAGGGCCTTGCTTAAGGGCCCAACAGCAGCAACCTGGCTTGAAATAGTGGTGCTTGAACCAGCAACCTTCTGATTACTAGTCATTTAAACATTAAAATTTTTGGCACTTAGCAGACGCTTTTATCCGAAGCGACTTACAGTACTGTGACAGTGTATTGTCTGAGCAATTAAGGGTTAAGGGCCTTGCTCAAGGGCCCAACAGCAGCAACCCGGCAGTGGTGGGGCTTGAACCAGTGACCTTCTGATTACTAGTCCAGTATCTTAACCACTAGGCTACAACAATATTAAATACACATGTATTTAAATGAAATGGACGTCTCTGGATTTTATTCCTGTGTCCACATTAATATGGCCAGCTAGAACCTGCACTGGGACACCGTCCACAGTCAAGCGAGTTACATTACCATGTGCTTGACCTTCTATATCTGACAAGAGAGAAGCATTTTGTACAAAATCTACACCTCAATGCACAGACTTACGCCGGAGCTTCTGTCTTGTCTAAAAAGCTGACTTGACTGTGGACAGTGTGACCAGTGTCAGCCCTGGCAGGAAAGCAATATTCCAAAAGTATGTGGACACCTGATCATGAGCTTGTTAGACATCCTATTATAAACCCTTTATATAATATATGAATATGGGGGTCGTGTCAGCCTCCACACATCTGAAAAGGCTTTTATTGGAAGGTGTCTGTAGGAATTTGTGCCCATTTAGTCAAAGGATTGTTAGTAAGCTGATCTACAGTTTTATTTTATTTCAGTCATGCTCAGTTGGGCTGAGGTCCGGCTTCTATTCTCATTAAATATTTAAAAAACAGATATTTTTGGACAAGTGTACACGTTTTAATCGTTCAGCCACAGAAACGGTTGCAGAAATCATCAAACCCTCAAAACGTGTCCTAGAATTTGTGATTTGTACAGATCTGTGTGTGTTTTCTTCACATCAGGACGTCTGTGTGTTCACACGCATGAATGAATCCCTCATTTATTCTTTCATACGAATAAATCCTGAACTGGCTCGGCTGAGTCCTGAACCCCGGCAGGCCGGCGGGTCAGCGTGTGGTAAGAGCAAACGCACGTAGCGAACACAGCGCATGATTAGCACAGAATAGCAAAAAAACACCCACATGAAGCCAAGCAAGCACAGATAGCACGCTGCTAACACAGAGAAGCCGCTCGCTAGTTAAAAACAGGGGTCAGACGCTGGTGCGTTTCAGTCTGTTTATTCAAGCGTGTTTTGTTTGCTAATTCTTTTGGCATGGACGTGTTTTTTACATGGATATACTGGGAACTAACATTAAAACCACCTCCTTGTTTCTACACTCACTGTCCATTTTATCAGCTCCACTTACCATATAGAAGCACTTTGTAGTTCTACAATTACTGACTGTAGTCCATCTGTTTCTCTGCATGCTTTGTTACCTCCTTTTACCCTGTTCTTCAATGGTCAGGACCCCCACAGGACCACCACAGAGCAGGTATCATTTAGGTGGTGGATGATTCTCAGCACTGCAGTGACACTGACATGGTGGTGGTGTGTTAGTGTGTGTTGTGCTGGTATGAGTGGATCAGACACAGCAGCGCTGCTGGAGTTTTTAAACACCGTGTCCACTCACTGTCCACTCTCTTAGACACTCCTACCTAGTTGGTCCAACTTGTGGATGTAAAGTCAGAGACGATCGCTCATCTATTGCTGCTGTTTAAGTCGGTCATCTTCTAGACCTTCATCAGTGGTCACAGGACGCTGCCCACGGGGCGCTGTTGGCTGGATATATTTTTGGTTGGTGGACTATTCTCGGTCCAGCAGTGACAGTGAGGTGTTTAAAAACTCCAGCAGCGCTGCTGTGTCTGATCCACTCATACCAGCACAACACACACTAACACACCACCACCATGTCAGTGTCACTGCAGTGCTGAGAATGATCCACCACCTAAATAATACCTGCTCTGTGGTGGTCCTGTGGGGGTCCTGACCATTGAAGAACAGGGTGAAAGGAGGTAACAAAGCATGCAGAGAAACAGATGGACTACAGTCAGTAATTGTAGAACTACAAAGTGCTTCTATATGGTAAGTGGAGCTGATAAAATAGACAGTGAGTGTAGAAACAAGGAGGTGGTTATAATGTTATGGCTGATCAGTGTATGCATTTATGTCTATTGTGTTTTCTTTTCCTGCACCAAGTTGAGTGGGTCTCACAATTTTATTGTCCTACATCGGCTCTTCGTTGCTGCCTTCCATTTTCATCTGCATTTTACCTGCTGTCCCAACTTTTTTGGAATTGTGTTTGTATGAGAATATTATTTCAGAAGACAGGAGTGTTCATCCTGCACGTAGATGCTAAACTTTATTATTATTATATGTTATTTATTTATAACGCAGCTTTAAGAGCGTCTCTGTCGTGCTGAGGATGCTGAAGCGGTGTTTATCAGTCTGCTTTAGCTGAGCCGTCAGCTTCACTGTCAGTCCTCCATCGCTGAGAAACGTCTCAAACTTTTACTCGAGCTAACGTCGTAGAGTCAGTGATCTCAGGATAAAACGGAACGACACCCTGACAGCCGAACATCACCAGGGTGAAAGTGAGTGACATCCTGGAGGCGTCGCTCCTGCGGCGGGGAGAGCAGAGTTCACACGAGAACCGGCGTATTTATAGCGCATTTCACCGCAAACTGAATTTCTCCAGTGTTAGCAGCAGCGCTAATGAACTGACAGGAGCTGGAGTTGATGTGATGAGCTACAGGGTCTCTCAGATCCGGTCCTGGAGGTTCTCCTGACACCCCTGATCCTGATTATTGATAAACTAGCTAATCGATCAGTTAAATCAGGTGGTTTAGTCAGTCCAGGAACATCGCTGGTCAGCTGAAAGCATCATATAAACCTGTACAGGTAACTAGTGGTACGTTGTGGGGTTTTGTTAATGTCAGTGATGGATGGTAGCGCTTCCTCTGTCTCTGTAATGGCTGTTGGTTTGATATCTGCTTGTGGTTTCACTGCTGCTGATTCTGTAGTGGTGAATATTTGGTTCTGTTGGTTTTGTAATTGATCCTTTTGATTCTATAATAAATTTTAATGGATTCTGTTGGGTTTGTAAGGGTTAGTGATGGGTTCTGTTGGGTTTGTAAGGGTTAGTGATGGGTTCTGTTGGGTTTGTAATGGTTAGTGATGGATTCTGTTGGGTTTGTAAGGGTTAGTGATGGGTTCTGTTGGGTTTGTAAGGGTTAGTGATGGATTCTGTTGGGTTTGTAAGGGTTAGTGATGGGTTCTGTTGGGTTTGTAAGGGTTAGTGATGGATTCTGTTGGGTTTGTAAGGGTTAGTGATGGGTTCTGTTGGGTTTGTAATGGTTAGTGATGGATTCTGTTGGGTTTGTAAGGGTTAGTGATGGATTCTGTTGGGTTTGTAAGGGTTAGTGATGGATTCTGTTGGGTTTGTAAGGGTTAGTGATGGATTCTGTTGGGTTTGTAAGGGTTAGTGATGGGTTCTGTTGGGTTTGTAAGGGTTAGTGATGGGTTCTGTTGGGTTTGTAAGGGTTAGTGATGGGTTCTGTTGGGTTTGTAAGGGTTAATGATTGATTCTGTTGGGTTTGTAAGGGTTAATGGTAGTTCCTGGTGGTTTTTGAAAAAATACTGATAGTGATGGGTTCTGTTGGGTTTTAAACATTTAATGATGTTTGTAATGGTTAGTGATGGAATGTGTTGGGTTTGTAATGGTTAATGATGAATTATATTGGGTTTGTAATGGTTAGTGATGAATTCTGTTGGGTTTTTAATGGTTAATGATGAATTATATTGGGTTTGTAATGGTTAGTGATGAATTCTGTTGGGTTTTTAATGGTTAGTGATGAATTATATTGGGTTTTTAATGGTTAATGATGAATTATATTGGGTTTGTAATGGTTAGTGATGAATTCTGTTGGGTTTTTAATGGTTAATGATTAATTATATTGGGTTTGTAATTGTTAGTGATGAATTATGTTGGGTTTTTAATGGTTAATGATGAATTATATTGGGTTTGTAATGGTTAGTGATGAATTCTGTTGGGTTTTTAATGGTTAGTGATGAATTATATTGGGTTTGTAATGGTTAGTGATGAATTCTGTTGGGTTTTTAATGGTTAGTGATGAATTATATTGGGTTTGTAATGGTTAGTGATGAATTCTGTTGGGTTTTTAATGGTTAATGATGAATTATATTGGGTTTGTAATGGTTAGTGATGAATTCTGTTGGGTTTTTAATGGTTAATGATGAATTATATTGGGTTTGTAATGGTTAGTGATGAATTCTGTTGGGTTTTTAATGGTTAGTGATGAATTCTGTTGGGTTTTTAATGGTTAATGATGAATTATATTGGGTTTGTAATGGTAAGTGATGAATTCTGTTGGGTTTTTAATGGTTAGTGATGAATTCTGTTGGGTTTTTAATGGTTAATGATGAATTATATTGGGTTTGTAATGGTTAGTGATGAATTCTGTTGGGTTTTTAATGGTTAGTGATGAATTATATTGGGTTTTTAAAGGTTAATGATGAATTATGTTGGGTTTTTAAGAGTTAGTGATGAATTATGTTGGGTTTTTAAGAGTTAGTGGTAGTTCCTGGTGTTTTTTGAATAATTACTGATGGGTTCTGTTGGGTTTTAAATGTTTAATGATGTTTTTGATGGTTAGTGATGGATTCTGTTGGGTTTTAAACATTTAATAATGGGTTCTGTTGGGTTCGTATCGGTTAGTGATGGATTCTGTTGGGTTTGTAATGGTTGTCGTTGGAATATCTTGGGTTTGTAATGGTTTTTGATTAAATTTGTTGAGTTTGTAATGGTAAACTATGGTTCCTGATGGTTTTTGAATAATTACTGATGAATTCTGATGGGTTTTTTTATGGTCAGTGATGGATTATGTTGGATGTGTAATAGTTAGTGATGGATTGTACTGGGTTTGTAATGTTTTATGATGGATTCTGTTGGGTTTGTAAGGGTTAGTGATTGATTATGTTGGGTTTATAGCGGTTATTAATGATTCCCGATGGTTTTCCTCTGTCTACTTGAGATCCCTGTCTCTACCTCCCTTACCCATTTATGGTGCCTTTGACATTTCATTCCCCTGTAAAAATGTTTGATGGGAACCATGATGTCAGTTCTCAAAAGCAAATGAAATGCTAATCATGCTTTAATGCTGGTCACAGTTTTTGGCGCACTAGTAAGTGAGCACGGTGGGCGTTTACCTGGACAGGTTGCTGTGCAGGCGCTGGTCTGGACGCTCTGGCCCTCGCAGGCGGAGCCTCCGTTCAGGGGCGTGGGGTTCGTGCAGCTCCGGCTCCTCTTCTGCCAGCCACGGCCGCACACGGCACTGCACGCCGACCACGTGGCCCACGTGGACCACCCGCCGTTCACTGCTCGCCCAGCAAAGAAACCAACAGAGCAGGGCCAGGGTTACCCGACGAGCAACGGCCAGCACAGCATTCAAATATTATAATAAAAATTATAGAACAAAACTCAGAAGGTTCAACGTCCGCATACGGCATGCATCCATAACAGGCACAGCTCTTCGTTTCAGTCCCAACAATAGCAAACAAATACTACGATGTGCAGGCGTCTCCCTGACGCCTCTGTTTCACCCGACAACACGGTCGTTCTGCACAAATTAAAGTTCCTCTGTGCCGTTGCCCTTGTCGAGCGCCAACGGCTGCAATCAATCACGGAATTCCACGCGGCGCCCGGCGTTGATTACTCCATTAGAGAGGAGAACGAGCCCGTTTTCACACGGCTTTCATTTCTGAACCGGGTGTGACGTGTGTGGCGGCGCCCGTGCTGTCCACGCCGAGACACGCCGATACATCGTAATTCTGGAAGGTTCCGACGATCCTAAAGTCGGTGCGATAGAAAAACCACGCTGCGTTTTTTAATCAGAGCTCCACGTCTGAGTTCTGAGAGCCGGGAGGAAATCAGATTTCTTCTGTTCTGGACTGATTTGTTGTCTGCGAGTCCTGATCAGCAGTCAGGCCCGCGCGGGGCCACCGAGAGCGTCTAATTCGGTCTGAATCACTTCCGGAGCCTCTCCAGTGCCCGTGATTGCCCACCGCGGAGAGGGAAATTGCGCGGCGGTGACTGGCGCGAGGGCCCTGATTACCTCTTTGCACACAGTCTAACCACGTCAAAGCCGGCCTCGTTAAAATGCGCCTCTAGCCTCCGCCGTTCGGCGGGCCTAATAACAGCCCCGGTTCCGTCCGCGGCACGGCCGGGCGAGAGCGCCAGCCGAGCGCCACGCGACCAAACTGACATTTCAATGCGAAGTCGTGGAGGGAGAGAAATCACAGGATCGGCTCTAATAGTTCCCTCTGATGAAAAGCTATTCAGTCAGAATATTTCTGTAATTAATTTATACAATGGTGCCAAATTGGCCGTCATTTCAGCCGGCGCTGCGCAATTCCAACCTGACGACTTTTACGACCCACCAGGCAAACCTACCAATTATTTTCTATTTTTCCGGCTCGGGGTGAGGACTGCGAACTGATTGACGCGTCAAAAAAGCAAACAATGAGGTGAGAACGCTGGCACTGTGGCATTCACATCCAGCTTTAGATTCATTTGATCAAATTCAACATCCAGTCATACTTCACCGTAATTATCATTTTTATCTCATGATTTGATTTATTGCTTATAAAACAATAAAACACAGACCTGTACGTAACATTAAAATGATAAAACACAGACCTGTACGTAACATTAAAACGATAAAACACAGACCCGTACGTAACATCAAAACGATAAAACACAGACCCGTACGTAACATCAAAACGATAAAACACAGACCCGTACGTAAACTTTTCACCTCATCGTAAATCGAGTCGCTCCGCTTTCAGATCCGATTATTCCGATCTGGTAATCTGATCGATAAGCGACCCTGATTTGCGTCGCCCTCGTTCCGCCGCCCCACGGGAGGCCGGAACGTTTGATTTTCTGCCACACGTTCTGCCTCGGAGTGACTGACCGCGCCCTGATTAGCCCAGACCGTTATGTTCCTGTTCCTTTAATGTATGCTAGCTTTAGCCCCGGGAGTCCTAAGACCTGGCGCCGCAATAAGGAATCGGCTAAATCTGCGCATAATGATAAAGGTCAGCTAGCTTAGCGACCCGATTCATAATTAGGTTTCAGTAGGAGTTCTGATGCAGCGTCCCGCCAGGCCCCGAGAGCTAGCCATTTACTCCGATGCTAATTTTCTCATGCTAGCGCTCAGCTTTGTACTTTCAGTTCATTATTCATCATTAAACACTGTTTACTTTAATAAACTATATTTCTTTATTTCTTTATTTAAGCTCCTCAGACATGAAGTGACGTCAGTTACAGCAGAACAGCTCAATCATTCCACTTTATTCTGTTTATCTCAGTTTTTCTCCTGCCACGTTCACCTGCCTGCTTTTTCCTTTCCTTCTTCCTTCCTCCTCTTTTCCTAACTTCCTTTCTATCATTCCTTTCTCTTTTTATTTCCTTCCTATTTCCCTCCCTCCTTCCTTCTTCTTTTTATTTTCACCCTTCCTTCTAAACTTTCTTCCTTCCGCCTTTTAATTCCTTCCTCTTTTTACTTCCTTTCCTCCTCTTTTTATTTCCTTATTTCCTTCTTTTTCCATTGCTTAAAATTTTCCTTCCTTTTCTTCTTTTTTTGTGCTCCTCAGACACAAAGTGACTTCAACTACAGCAAAACTGCTCGTTCATTTCACTTCAGTTTCTGTTTTATTTATTTAACTTTTAAATAATTTTTTGCCACATTCTACCCACCCACCCTTCCTTCCTTCCTCTTTTTATTTCCTTCCATCCACCAGCCACGTTCATCCGCCTGCTTTCTCCTTTCCTTCCTCTTTTTATTTCCTTCCTTCCTTCCTAACGAACGAGCAAACGAATGAAGAAAATTCCTTCCGAACTTCCTTCTCTTTTCTCCCATCCCCTTTCTTCCTCTTTATATTTACTTCTTCTTTTTTTCCTTCCTCTTTTTATTTCCTTTCTTCCTTATGTCCTTCCTTTTTTCTATCCTTCCTTCCTTACTCTTTTTTTAATTTCCTTTTTATTTATTTCCTCTTTTTATTCCCCTCTTTTCATTTCTTCCTTCCTCTTTTTATTTTCTTTCTTTCTTTCTTTCTTTCTTTCTTTCTTTCTTTCTTTCTTTCTTTCTTTCTTTCTTTCTTTCTTTCTTTCTTTCTCATTGTTTGAATTTTTCTTCCTCTTTTCTTTTTTCTCTTTTTTTATTTGTGCTTTGTCTCGCTCTCCTTTCTTTGTGTCCTTTTTCCATGTACCTCTGTCTTCCTTTCATCATTTACTTAAATCTTTTTTTAATATAATTTTTGCACGATACGGCACTATACACACAAATAGTATTTCTATATAAAAACATGTAATGTAATGAATATTTTGATTAGCTCTTTGTGTTTGGAGCTGAACTGTCCATCATTCAGACTCGAGCTGATTTACTCTCAACTCCGGGGGTCAAACACCATCTCCAGTTTTTGTGTGAGTAGCGTGGGGGGGGGGTGGGGGGTGATAGAGGGACGGGGGGGTAGAGAGGAGACGTACCGTAGACAATCACGGCGGCCGAGGAGCTTTTCCGCCGAGCCACAATGTTCTTGGCCACACAGGTGTAGTTCCCGGTGTCGGCCAGCCGGGCCTGTTTGATGATGAGATTATGGTCCACTGTGATGAAGAAATTGGGGTCAGTCCTGGGGTCGATCAGCTCGTCGTTCCTCTGCCACTCCACCTGCCGAATCACACGCACAAACACACCAACAATAAAAATCCTCCGGCTGCTTTTGTTTGGTCCTCAAATTGCTCTTCAGCGTCCGAGAAGTCTGAACGACTTCCAGCTCGAGTTCATTTTATCATCGTGAGGTGGATCGGAGGATTAAATTCTGCTTTTATTTTCTACTCACAGCTCAGAACTCATTCAAAAAGCAAAGCAGTGTGGATTCAATCACAGATTCAGTAATAAACCCCGAGATTCTACACACCATCACTTCTCATGGTTTAAAGTCAGAGCAATTCAGGACCAAGTGAAAATAGCATAGAATTAAGATTAAGTAGCTAAAAGTGTTCAGGGGAATTTCAATAATAATAAAATAAAATTCACAAGCAAATATCAACATACAGTTATGACTGAATACATTTTAAGCAGTTGAGGGTTAAAGGCCTTTAGTTCTTTAATTTTATTCCTTTTAATTTGTTTCTTTATTTCTTCCAATTTTCTTTTTTTCTTTCAATATTTAGTTTTTCTTTCTTTTTTTGTTTTTTCCTTACTTTCTTTTAATTCTTTCTTTTAATTTTCTTTCTTTTTTTTTCTCTCTTTTTCTTTAGTTTTTTCTTTGTTTCTTTTCATTTCTTTCTTTTTCTTTTAATTTTTTTCTTCTTTTTAATTTCTTTCTTTTCTTTTAATTTCTTTCTTTCTTTTTTCTTCTTTTTATTTCTTTCTTTTCTTCTAATTTCCTTCTTTTCTTTTAATTTCTTTATTTCTTTTCATTTCTTTCTTTTCATTTTTTTCTTTCTTCCTTTTTTCTGTTTCTTTCTTTTTTCTTTCTTTTAACAAAGCGACTTAAAGTTATGACTGAATACAATTCAAGACTGAATTTTAAGCAATCGAGAGTTGCTCAGGGGCCCAATAGTGGCACTGTGGTAATTGTGGGGCTTGAACCGGCAGCCTTCTGATTACTAGTCAACTAGTCCAGTACCTTAACTGTTACAGTGTCTGGAAATTGCACTAATTCCTAATGTGATGCTGCACAAGCCACTTTCTGCACATTACGACAGTGTTGCTTTGTAGTAAGATGTGCAGGTGATAGACTGGCCTGCCAGATGCCTCCTATTGAAATCTGTATTGTGGTGCATCCTGAAACACAGTATGAACCAATGATGGCCTGAGCCTGTCAATCAGCTCAAGTGTTTTATTTAACAATGTTTACAGAACGGTAAACATGTTCCTGTAGCAATTAAAATTATGACAATAATTGTGTTTATACATAATTAAGCAATAAATATGTATAGAATATATAAAGATTTATTATTTTATTGATATAAAGATCCTTTGCTAACATTGTTTAGTTTTTTTGTCCCTGTAAGATCTCGGGTTCTTTGACAGGAAACAGAAATGGACTGACTGAATAATTTTTCCGTTGATTTGGATGAACTGACTCAGCTTGGATTGAAATATTTCACGCGGCGCCCGTCTGTGGGAACTGCTGTTGTTTTTGGGACGGTTGGCAGCTCGGATGGACGGCATTAGCAGAAGCAGCTGGGCGCAGTCTGGTGAGGCCCGTGCCCTCCGCAAATCTGTCTGCATTATTAATACACCTGATGGAGCTGCCAAACCCACCGGCGCCTCTCCGCCACGCTGGACTAACGGCACGGGCGCTAATTCCGCTCCGTACAGGTGCGCCGGTGATTCAGATGAGCGGGATAACGAGCAGATGTCTTTATCCATAAACACGCTTCCTGTCTCACCTCAGCTGTGGGGACGCCCTCCGGTGGATGACAGCGGAGCAGCACCTCCTGGTCGAGGGCGACTTCTTTACCCAGCGGCTCCTCCTCGAAGTTCTTTCTCAGGTCTGAGGAGCAGAAACATCAGGGAGATGCTAACTCCAAATCAAACAAGAACCAGTTAAAGGTTCTTATTTACATCAACATGAGAGACAACATTAAATGCATTAATATTAGTAACCCATCGTATAATAATAATAATAATAATAATAATAATAATAATAATACCCCATCATATAATAATAATAATAATAATAATACCCCATCATATAATAATAATAATAATAATACCCCATCATATAATAATAATAATAATAATAATATCCCATCATATAATAATAATAATAATAATAATAATAATAATAATAATAATAAATAATATTACTTATTTATATAATAATAATAATAATACCCCATCATATAACAATAATAATAATAATAATAATAATAGTCTATCATATAATAATAATAGTAATAATAATAATAATAATAATAATAATACCAATCATATAATAATAATAATAATAATAATAATAATAATAATACACCATCATATAATAATAATAATAATAATACTCTATCATATAATAATAATAGTAATAATAATAATAATAATAATAATAATAATAATAATAATAAATAATAATAATAATAATAATAATAATATCCTATCATATAACACTGATTGATTATTATCTAAACAGGACCCTTTGATGCTGGAACTGGTAGTTCTGATTGTGGAACTGGGAGCTTCGACTCTTTAACCTAGAGCAAAGAGCTTTGGTTCTGGAACTGGGAACTGGAAGCTATGAGCTTTGCTGCTGGAAATGAAAGCTGGAAACTTTGCTAGTTAATCTAAGAGCTTAGTTAATGGAACAGGTACAAACAGTTGGAGGGTTTGGTCTTGGAATTAGGAAATGGGAGCTTAGAGGTTCAGCCCTGAACATATTAGTGTCATGGCTCTACAATTTAAAAATAAGAACTCTGAATGACATTCGGTCAGTCGTTCTGACCACTTGAGGTGCGTTTCCCCGCAGGCTGATTGATTTTGATGGTTCGTACGACTTATTTAGCCTCTGATTATAAAGTTTGATGGGAACCGGCTCGCAGCGTGATAATTCACTAATCTGTGATGGGTAATTGCCTCCAGAGGACATCCGGCTTCCATATCCAGCTCATGATAACGTGATTAGTAACCGTAAGATCATGTGATGGGCGGTTATCGTCTTTACAAGAGAGAAAAAAGCTTCGATTGTGAGTCCCAGAGTCCCATCAGTTAAAAACTGATTCGTTCTTTTATTATACTTACATTTACAGGCTGGAATCTGTAAAAAAGCTGCTCCAATATCAGATCAGTCCCAGTATTTATTTATTTATTAGGATTTTAACGTCATGTTTTTACACTGTGGTTACATTCATGACAGGAACGGTGGTTATTCATTACACAAGGTTTATCAGTTCACAAGTTTATATCAAGCACAGTCTTGGACAATTTAGTATCTTCAATTCACCTCACTTGCACGTCTTTGGACTGTGGGAGGAAACCGGAGCACCCGGAGTAAACTCCACACAGAAAGGACCCGGACCTCCCCACCTGGGGTTCGAACCCAGGACCTTCTTGCTGTGAGGCGACAGTGCTACCCACTAAGCCACCGTGCCACCCTCAGTCCCAGTATCAGATCAGTCCCAGTATTAAATCAGTCCCAGTATTAAATCAGTCCCCGTATCAGCTCAGTCCAAGTATCAGATCAGTTCCAGTATTTTTATATTTATTTATATTTATTTTTATATTTATTTAAATTTATTTTCTATATTTATATTTAATTATATTTGTATTTTATTATATTTATTTATTTTTATATTTATATTTATTTATATTAGTATTTATTGATATTTATTTTTATTTTTATACTTAATTATATCTATATTTATTTATATTAGTATTTATTGATATTTATTTTTATTTTTATATTTAATTATATTTATTTATATGTAATTATTTTTATATTTATTTATATTTATTTTCATATTTAATTGTATTTATTTTTATATTGAATTATTTTTATATTTATTTATATTTATTTTTATATGTAATTATATTTATATTTATTTATATTAATAACCTCGTCGAGGTTTCTCTCTCAGATTGACACGTGAGGACGAATTCGCCCGTCGTGCCTCTTTAAAGCGTTAAATCGTCTCTAATTAGGCCGGATGAGGCGGGTCGCGCGTCGCCGCTCGGTCTCCGTGACGCCCTGATTGTTCTGGACAGGCGTGCAAAACGACAGGCGGTGATGTCTTCACACGTGGACGTTCCGACAAGGGCGACAGTTTCCTGAAGCTGCGCCACGTTACCGGCCACGCGCGTTACGGCGTTTCCATCTTTATCCGCCGGCCACCGACACCAGTGTGGACCAGAGTCCGATTGTATTTGCTCCTCATGGAACTCATGGATTGTGCAATCTGACGCCCGTCCATGCTGGTGTCGGTGGCCGGCGGACGTGGGGCTGCAGCCTTGTGGGTCCTGATGTGTGTTAGTGCAGAACTTACAGGCGATGCGGACGTACGCTTTCTGGCTCTTCTGGGTTCCTGTGGTGCTCCAGGCCACGCACTGGCACCAGTAATCCTCCAGTCCGAAGATCTTCTCCACCTGCTGGCGTGAGATGTCGATCTTCACCTGCATCACCGGCAAACCTGAGGAGGAACGAATACAATTATTAATGCTGTTTTTGATATGGTGGTGCAGCGGTGTGGTACACTAACTACCTGGGTTCTAATCTGCCGGCCAGACATGATCGACTCTGTGAGGGGAGGGAGATGGAGATGTTTTCATACTGGGACTGATCTGATACTGGGACTGTATTGATACTGGGACTGATCTAATACCGGGACTGATCTAATACTGGTATTGTATTGATACTGGGACGGATCTGATACTGGGACTGTTTTGATACTGGGACTGATCTGATACTGAGACTTTTTAGATAGTGGGACTGTTTGATACTGTGATTGTTTTGATACTGGGACTGTTTAGATACTGGGACTGATCTGATACTGGGATTGTTTTGATACTGGGACTGATCTAATACTGGTATTGTATTGACACTGGGACTGATCTAATACCGGGACTGATCTGATACTGGGACTGTTTTGATACTGGGACTGATCTGATACTGGGACTTTTTAGATAGTGGGACTGTTTGATACTGGGATTGTTTTGATACTGGGACTGATCTGATACTGGGATTGTTTTGATACTGGGACTGATCTGATACTGGGACGGATCTGATACTGGGATTGTTTGATACTGGGACTGATCTGATACTAGGACTGATCTGATACTGGGACGGATCTGATACTGGGATTGTTTGATACTGGGACTGATCTGATACTGGGATGGATGTGATACTGGGATTGTTTGTCAGTTGATGTTGTGAAGACATCCAACACAATAATGTAATTTGGTGCTGACAGTTATGAGTTAACACATCATGCATGGTGTGGGTGTGTGAGTGTGTGTGTGTGTGTGTGTGTGTGAGTGTGAGTGTGTGTGTGTGTGTGTGTGTGTGTGAGTGTGAGTGTGTGTGTGTGTGTGTGAGTGTGTGTGTGTGTGTGTGAATTAGAGGGAGATAATTTTTCCTGGTATTATCTGAGAGACTCTGTGATATCGTCCCCCCCGGCTATCGCTCATCTCCTAATACAAACGCGTGACCTTGAAGTCGGCCGTGTCTCCCGGTTCCTCCGCGCCGCCGCCGTCCTCCTCTCGGCTTTATCTCTTCCTCCCTGGTTTAATATTCCTGCTGTGTTTTCTCCCGCTTATAGACGTTTCCGTCCTCTAAGCCTGCGCAGACGCTGCTGATCTTTCCTACCCGCCGGGTTTCATGCTAAACGCTGAGAGTACAATAATAGTGCGGCCAAACATCAAATCTGCTTCTACACCGAGTCCACATGATCAGACTGAATACGGTGTTTTTATTCGGCCACTGTTTCGGACTGGAGCTAAAGCTAATGTTCCTGACAACTGGTGCTGCTACCCAAAATATTTACACACACATTCAATGCCTACATTATTTTATTGCATTTATTTATTTATTTAGATGTTTTACGCCATGCTTACAAAGTGGTTATATTCGTGGCAGGTAAGCTAGGTAATTCTCATAATTTAGTTTACATTCCTTGAGGACTGTTTTCATTTCGGCCTGATTAAAGTCTTTGGTATTTGGTATAAATTACAACCAAGAACTTCCGGTTAAGCGTGAGGATGGAGTAAGACGCGCTTGAACCTCTCTCCCGCTATTTTTTATAATTTCACGATTTTCACCCCATTTCTTTTGCATATTGTCCTTATATTTTATTAGTGGCGTGTGCAGTGTACATTTTAAGAACAATGACCACCAAAACAACGAAGACCACTAAGAAGGAACCGTCTTTAAATCCTGAGTCAGTCGAGGGTCCTCAGCCACCTTATGCTGTCAAGTAGCCACGTACGGAAGATGATCACCACTGAGCGAGTGCAAGAGAGGGCCAGAACAGGACAGAAGCTTCTGAACCACATTAAGTCTGGTGAGTTAAGTTACTTTGGGCGCGTGATGAGGCGCCCACATGACAACAGTGATTGACCACATGACGATGTGGACCTCATTATCAGGTGCTAGTCTGATACTGGCGACATGAGACGGAGTGTTTTGTGTAGCCAACCATCACAAAGTCATGATGGAATAGCGATGTGACTAACTCTCCTCACTGCCTCACTGTTTGGTTGCTTTAAATGCAGACATTTTAGCACTAAATTCTTTTTTAAAATACATAATCAAAAACAAATACAATTAATTCCCATTCATTCTTTAATTGTCTGTTTTTCCATCGCTTTATCCTGGTCAGGGTCGCAGTGGGTATGATTTACTGGGCGAAAGGTAAAAAACATCCCATACAGGTCGCCGGTAAAAAAAAATCGGATTGTGAGAGGGAACCCACGCAGACACGGGGAGAACATGCAAACTCTACACAGAAAGGACCCAGACTGCTCCACCTGGGACTGGAACCCAGGACCTTCTCGCTGTGAGGCAACAGTGCTACCCACCAACTATTTTAACAACAACAAAACCCTCTGCACTACAGTACCGCCATTCTGAAGAATCATTTTATTACTTGTAAGTTCTATTAGCCTGGTAGCGAGCGCAGGAGCTAACCTCAGACTCTGATGCTGAATGATGGATGATGGATGGTATCTGCCGTAGGTGGAACGTGGTGAACGTTCAATTGTTCGCTGAAACTCTTATTTAAGTGTGTTTGATTTTATAGGTGGTGGCTCGGTGGAATCCTTCAGGGAGCGATGTGTTTACGAAGCGACGCCACGTCGGTCTAAAGTGCTTTTTTATTCAGTGGCGGATCAGAGCGGGATCTTCTCTCTCACCCACACGTGCCCTGTGATGGGTTGTTAACGGACCTGAAGGTTCTGGTTAGATGGTAAACCCGCCTCGCTCCGAGCATCGCCTAAACGGATACATCACAGTAAGCACTTTTAAAAGGATGTGGACGCTGCGTGTGTGTCACGTTAAACTAAAAGCTGTTTTATATCGACTCCTGGACGTAATGTCACTGCAAGCACTGATTTCTTTATAATAACATTTTATTTACTTATTTACTGCCTCCGTTTTGTAATTTCCTGTATCATTTCCCACTACGCCTAGTTACACCTAAAGCTTGGCCCACTTCTATTCTCTATCTATACCCGCTCTCTGGGTGAGGTCATAGCCTCCCATGGCTTCTCTTACCACCCCTATGCAGATGATGCTCAGCTCATTCTGTCATTTCCTCCTTCAGACACACAGGTCTCAGCTCGCATCTCAGCATGTCTGCGAGATATCTCACAATGGATGTCGGCTCATCATCTAAAACTCAATCCCAGCAAGACAGAGCTGTTACTTATTCCTGGAGATCAATCTCCAACCCAGGATCTAGTCATCTCTCTTCATGTCTCCCAGATCAGACCATCTGATCATGTAAGGAGCCTTGGTGTCGTCCTGGATAACCAGCTGACCTTCTCTCCTCATGTAGCCGACATGGCAAGATGGTGCCGGTTCCGTCTCTAGAACATCAGGAAGATTCGACCATTTCTCTTCATGGAAGCTACTCAGATTGTGGTCCAGTCACTTGTAATCTCACAACTGGACAACTGCAGCTCCCTCCTGGCAGGTGCTCCTATGTCCACTACTAAACCCTTGCAGCTCATTCAAAATGCAGCTGCTCGCCTGGTTTTTAACCAACCTAAACACTGCCACATCACCCCACTGCTGCCTCATCCTCACCCCACTGCTGCCACACCATCACCCCACTGCTGCCACATCACCCCACTGCTGCGTTCTCTTCACTGGCTTCCTGTAGCTGCACACATCACCCCACTGCTGCCACATCATCACCCCACTGCTGCCACATCATCACCCCACTGCTGCCACATCCTCACATCACCCTACTGCTGCCACATCATCACCCCACTGCTGCCACATCATCACCCCACTGCTGCCACACCATCACTCCACTGCTGCCACATCACCCCACTGCTGCGTTCTCTTCACTGGCTTCCTGTAGCTGCACACATTCAGTTTAAAACACTGATGCTCACCTACAAAGCCAAACATGGACCAACTCCAAGCTACCTTCGAGATCTAATCAAACCCCGCTCTGTACCACAGAACCTCCGAGCCACTAGTCTCGCTCGACTTGATCTTCCACCCAGAACTCAAGGAAGATTCAAGGCTTTTCTCTGTACTGGCACCCAAGTGGTGGAACAAGCTTCCTCTGTCTGTCCGAACATCTGATTCTCTCAGTGTCTTTAAAAAACGATTAACAACCTTCATCACCTTTTTACTAAGCACTTAAGCTGACTTGTACTTACTTACTAACACTCATTCATTTCTTGCTAAAAAAATAACCCACTAACTTTGGTTCTATCAGGTTTCAGGTTTTAGCAAATTTGTGTTCTTGGACTGTTGTCTACTTGAACTAGAGTAAGGTAATGTTCACTATGGAAACACTTCTGTAAGTCGCTCTGGATAAGAGCGTCTGCTAAATGCCGAAATGTAAATCTAAAGCTAAACGTTTACATAGACTTGTAGGAAATTTCTACGACATTAATAAAATAAAAAAAAGAAAGACGCATTCAGTCTTTTGAGAACAAGTGAAGGAAGATAATCAACACCGAGTGAGTGTATGAGACGTCCAGAACAGAAAACGAGCTGCTGAACCACATTAATGCATCTTTATTCATCTGCTGAGATGTTGAAGCGTACAGGGCAGAAATATTCACATGGTTTATATAAGCGGCGCTTCGGATTACATCAGGAACCAAACATCTCGTAGCGCCGATCATGTTCACCGTGGCACGGTGGCACCACCATGTATTATTCAGTACTGGTATCCATTAAGCGTGGGACTCTTTCCCCCCCGGCGTTTGTGTCCGTGTGTACGTTCTGTATCTGTGTGTCTCACAGAAATGTCACCGAATGCGTTCGAATTTGACTCAGAGCTCCGGCGTCTGTATTTCTCCTGGCCGCCTCTTGTTTTCGCCACGCCTGACCTCAATTCCGCCGGGGTCGTTAGCTTATCAGGGGCGTGGGGCGGGACTCGGCGGGTGAGAGCGTGTTTTCATTGTGGCCGAGGAAATTCAATTAGGGAAGGGAGCGCGCGGACGACCCGATGCGCCGAGATTCACGGGGATTAGAGGCGCGGCCCGTGCGCCGACGGGGGTCGGGGTCGCCGGAGAAATGCTCGGCGCCGGAGAAAAGCCGCTTTCTATCATTTTCCAGCGTGGATGTGATGTGCTGACACGCCGCACTCGCACACTTGACCTTAAACATGACGGGCGCGATCGGCCGCATCATCGCCCCGACGCCACTAATGATGTTTATCGCGGGCGCAAACAAGACAACACATTCGAAACGCATTAGCCGCGCACAATAATGTCACGCCGGATGTAAAACCCATTCACCCACTAACACGCCGTAATCACGTTATCATCTCCCGGGCCGGAGCGTCCCGGTGATCCCGGCTCACGTTCCGATCCGCCGCGCCGACCCCCGGATCGAAGCGGTACTAATAATGTCATTAAAAACGACCTGGAACCAGGCGGAACTCGGATGGGATCAGACAGGATCAAAGGCAGAGCTGTGTACCCATCAATGATGCGCTGGTGGGGCGGATATCAAAGCCCTTAATCTCTGAAATCCGCCGGGTGGTCCACAAGCCTTGATTTGGGGGTGAAGGGGGGTATCAGACCGACTTTAGCCCTTAATAAGATGCGAGCAGTCGCCTTTCCTTCCCTGATGCGTCCACACAGCACGTCACACCCGTCCAAAGAAGCTGAGACTGAAAATGTGGCCAAAAGTATTCGGACACCCGACCGTGTCTGATGTTGATGTTCCGGTTCATTCCAAATCCGCCGTGTGGTCCACAAGCCTTGATTTGGGGGTGAAAGGGAGAACAGAAAGGGTATCAGACGACTTTAGCCCTTAATCCTTTCCTGATGCGTCCACACTATGCGTCACACCCATCCACATCAAAGCTGAGACTGAAAATGTGGCCAGAAGTATTCGGACGCCCCATCGGGAGCTTGTTTATGAGTGGCCTGTGCGTGCCGCCCTTCTGAGAAGCTTCTCACCAGACTTTGAAGTAAGTGTGTGTATGGGAATTTGTGCCTGTTCAGTCAAAAGATGACAGCATGTCGATATTCCGGTTCATCCCAAATCTGCCGGGTGGTCCATAAGCCTTGATTTGGGGGTGGAGGGAAAGGTGGGCGGCACAGTGGCTTGATGAATAGCACTGGCGCCTCACAGCAGGTGGGGCAGTCCAGGTCCTTTCTGTGTGAAGTTTGCATGTTCTCCTCCAGAGTCGTTATACTTGTTTTGAAACCACACGTTCAACAAGCTGATGCTCAGGCGTCTACAAACTTCTGGCCTCGTACCTGATTTCCTGATTCATTGTAACGTCGGAGCCGCTGGAATCACGGCGCTAAACGCTGCAACACCTGTAAATACTGCAGCAGGAACGCAGCCACAGCTCGGCGCGGGTGCTAACGAGGTGCAATCGAGTCAACACGCCAACGCCGCGTACCATCATCCCAGGCCTCCAGCCCGTCAGCCAAACTCGCAAACCTGCGCCGCTCCGGGGGTGTAAAACGCTCCACCGTCAACCTCACACAGCAGGGGTTCAGGATTTTAGTCTGGTTGCATCAGAACACATCATAAAATATTACATTTATTTTCTTTATAATGTGATGTGGTGCTTTTTACAGGCTACAGAATGTTCTGGGTTTGCAGCCGCGCTTTCAAAGCTCCTACAATGAGACGAACTGTTTGATACGTGATCAGCTGACTCAGCAGGGAGGATTCTAATAACACATGGAGCTCATGAGGCAGATTATTTAGACGCTCTACTTACGTCACCGCTGTTTTAGCATACTAAGCTAACACAGTTAGCCTCAGGACGTTCAAACCCACGCTAGCACGCCAGCTAACGCCTCCCTCTGTGTAATTTAAACGCTTAAACTGTCCCTGACGCCCGAATTTACAAACGATTAATAAACGACACTCGTATAATCACACCTTTATACACATCAAACATCAATGAGGATTTATTTACACTTGAAAGGAACTCTGTTGGTTGCTCCGCGTTCGTAATATTCGCCACGCTTGTCGTTTTTTTGTGAGGAGAATGCTGGGATTGCCCTCAGTGCTGAGGAGGCGTCGGACGCTCCCTCGTTATTCAGTCAGATCATCACTCAGAATTAAGGCGCCTCAGTAGGAGCATTTTAAGGGATCTAAGAATTTAGACACGCCCTCTTCTCATCTGTGTACCAGTTTTCTGGGTAAGTGAGACGGTTGTGATGCTTCTGTTTGTTCGTTTAACCTCTGTAGATGACTGCCAATTAGCTAACTCGCTAATGGAATAATGGATGATACGGATGGGTGAGTTTCTGGCGCTCTAATGGACCTGATTACTTCAACACTACGGTACCACTGGGAAACTGGGCAAGGCAAATTAAATCCTGCTAATTGGTCCCTAGCATCTTCGCCGGGCATTTCAGCACTGTGTGTGTGTGTGTGTGTGTGTGTGTGTGTGTTTCTCTTCATGCAACAGGAAGTCCGAAGCATCTGTAACATTTAAAGCCTCCCGTCAGCCAGAAAAATCCTAACGAGTCTGGTTCTGACAGCTGGCTCGCCGCTAACGCTCCCCCCATCCGCCATGAGCACCTGGGGTAATAAATTAGCCATGCTACAGGTACGAGAGGAGATCCTGAAGCGTCCTGAAGCTCATCGGCGCGGCTCTCTCGCCCGGCGCCTTCATCTCGGCGGCTCGTTTACCCGGGAGGCGCTACAGAGGCACTTAAGGTAATCCAATTAACGTCAGCGTGCTAGTTTAAACATCCCAAACAGCTGCGAGCAACAACTGGAGACGATTCCACCGAGCTCGTCGGGCCGGGTGTATCAGTCACCGCTCAAAGTGGTGGGTAGCACTGTCGCCTCACAGCAAGAAGGGTCTAGGTTTGATTCCCTTTCTGTGTGGAGTTTGCATGCCCCCCCCCCCCCCCGTCTGTGTGGGTTTCCTCTGGGTGCTCTGGTTTCCTCCCATAGTACAAAGACATCAGGTTAACTGGAGATACTAAATTGCCCTCTAACTCACTCACTCAGTCACTCACTCACTCACCTACTTAAACACTTACTCACTCACTCACTAACCTACCCACTAACTCACTCACTCACTTATTCACCCACTCAGTCACTAACTTACTAACCTACTCACTTAGTCATCCACTCACTAACTTACTAACTCACTTACTTACCCACTCACTCACTCACTAACCTTTTCACTAACTTACTCACTTACTCACCCACCCATTTACCAACCTACCTACCAACCTACCAATTCACTAACTTACTCACTTACTCATCCACTCAGTCACCCAGTTACTTATCCACTCAGATGCATTCATTCATTCACTGTCCATTTTACCACTGCTTTACCCTGGTCAAGGTCACAGTGGGTACAATTTACTGGGCTAAAGGCAGGAAACACCCTGGACAGGTCACCAGTCCATCACATACACACACACACACTTCATGTCTTTGGACTGTGGGAGGAAACTGGAGCACCCGGAGGAAACCCACACAGACACGGGGAGAACACAGAAAGGGGAATCAAACCCAGACCCTTTTTGCTGCTGAAACAGCGACTCCTACTGTCAGGCTTAGGCGCTGACACGAGCGGTGAAGGAACACCGAGATCAAACTGTGACTCTCTGTAAGGTTTAAGCTCTTTATAAGGAGTTTACACTTGATGGAAGAGGCGAGTGCTAGTCTGAGACTCTCCTCCACCAGCAGAGACATAATATAAGCTCAACATCACAATCCTGAAGCCCAGTTTAATTTCACAGCTTACTAAAATACGGCCGGTCTTCAGAAACCCTGTCAAAACAGTCCCGTCCTAACCCGTCGCCTCTGTCAGCGCTCCTGCCGCCGCCGCTCCTGCCTGACACGTACCGCCACCCGCTCTCTCAAAAATCATAACTCTATATCGACTTTTTAGCCATCACGTCTGTAGCGGCTCCTCGGCGTGGCTCCTCTATTTATAGATCAGGTGATGACGAACAGAGCCGGTGATAACAGCGAGCTGAGGGGTGATAAATACTGAACCCACCTCACAAAAACCTGCTCGCTCATTACCAGCTACAGAATTTACAAACCCATCCGGTTACCTCAGACACTCAGCGTTTGTTTACGTCTCTCTGGGTTTCTTTCCTGGACCCTTGGACCCTCTGAGCTAATAAATCGAAAGGTTGTGGGTTTGAATTCCAGCTCTGCTGCAACCACTGTTGGGGATTTTGAGCGGTGCCCTTCACCCTTTCGGCTCCAGGGACGCCGTACGATAACTGACCCTTCGCTCTGACCCAGGCGTCCAAACAAATGTTATTATTATTATTATGTATCATTTTAATTATTGTTGTTATTATTATCATTATTATTTTAATTATTATTATTTTAATAATAATTATTATTATCATTTTTATTATTAATATTATATTTTAATTATGATTGTTTTTATTTTTAATTATTATTATTATTTTTGGGATTATTACTGCTGATTTTATTTTTATCATTTTAATTATTACTATTGTTATTTTAATTATTAGTATTATTGTTGTTGTTATTGTTATCATTTAAATTATTATTATTATGATTTAACCGTTATTTTAACTACTACTATTATCATCATCATTATCATTTTAACTATATAATAATAATAATTATTTTAATTATTATTATTATTATTAATTATTATTGTTATTATTATTATTATTATTATTATTATTATTGTTGTTTGTTTGCCATACCTGAATCCTTTGACAATATTATGCACTGTAAAATACATAAATAAATCCTACAGATTCAGCAAAGATTTCTACTGAATAACAAACGTTTAGATCAACACGTCTGACTGCACAAGAGTGACTGACCCTCCACCATGCTTCACAGTCAGGATAAGGTTTTTGTGTTGATGAGTCGGGACATTTTAGCTCCAAATCTCAGCATCCAATTTTCACCAGATATCAAAGATTACTGACCCTGAAGCTCTGAACATCGGTAAGACAGCATAACTGGAACAAACAGAATCCAGAATGCTTTTAACCAAACATGAGGTTGATGTTGAAGCTTCAGGCTAAACTTGAATGAGGAGGTTTTAGTTTTGAAGCTTTTGTTTGGTAACAATAAACAGTAATTTATTATCCTGAAACCAGTCTGAGGTAATAAAGCATGTGAATGTGTGTGAATGTGTGTAAAAGTGTGTGAACGCTGCGATTACGACTCGGCGCTGGTGCTGCGGCGCTGGTGCTGCGGTGCTGACAGCTCGGTGCTGTTCCAGTAAATTCACTCCTGATAAAAAATAAACGCTTGCGAATCGCTCCGGCGCAGCCGCTACACAACAACAAGAACACGAAGAATAATTACTTCCTGTCTCCGAGCTCTGGTTCTGAATTGAAACGGATTTGCGTAGGAGTGGACGCCACGCCGCGCCGGGCGAGATGGACGTTCGCCGTCGATGTTTATCGGGGGAAGCGGAAATGACCGCATTAATAGCAGATGACTCGGCGTCTGTCAGCTTCTGATTCAGTTCACAGAGCAGATTTTACACAATTAGGATGTTTTTTAGAGTGAGATGACGTGTCATGTGACCAGCGAGACCCAGTCGAGTTGTGCATCATAAAAGTGGAAATCAAAATGAGATTTGGCATGAAAAATATCCACCGGTTACTGTGAACCAATCAGAAACGAGTATGTCACTGATGTAGGAGGTGAGGATCATCATTACAGTCTAAACCCTAACCCTAATCTCTAAACCTTAACCCTAAACCCTAACCCACCGGTTACTGTGAACCAATCAGAAATAAGTGCAGTTTACATCACTGACGTTTGGCTGTTTAAACCCTAACCCTAATCCTAACCTCAAACCTCAACCCTAAATCCTAACCCTAAAAATCAGCCCTAACCCTAAATCCTAAACCCTAACCTTAGAGTACGTTACTAACGTTTGGTTGTTTGAGGAGAAAAGGAGGTGAGAATCATCTTTATAGACTAATCCCTAAACCTAAACGCTAACCCTTACTCTAAACTTAAACCCTTACCCTAACCCCTAAACCCCAACATTAACCCTAAACCTTAGACCTAAACCCTAACTCCTAACCCTAAACTGTAACCCTCAACATTAACACAACCAGAAAACTAAACTCTAAACCTTAACCAAAACCATACACCTAACCCTTAATTCTAACCCTAACTCTAAATCTTAACCCCAACCTCTAATCCTTAATTCTAACCCTAACCTTAACCCTCCTAAATCTAAACCTTAATCCTAACTCTAGTCTCTAACTTTAAACCTTAACACTTAACCCAAACCCTAACCTCAACTTAAATCTTAACTCTAACCTTCAACCATAATGTAACCTTAAACCTCAACCCTAAACTATAACCCTCAACCTTAACACTTAACCTGAACACTAAACCCTAACCCTTACCCTAAATTCTAACCCTTGACACTGATCCTAAACCTCAACCCTAAACCCTTACCGTAACACCTAAGCTTTAACACTCACCCTTAACCTTGACCCTAACCCTTAACCCTAACCCTAAACCTTAACCCAAACTATTGGCTGTAATTGCTTCTTAACTTTATGGATTTTTGGAGTCACATGACTGTTAATGCTTCCTGCAACCCCTTACCGAACTTCACACCCCTAATAAAGATTCTGTTTTGGAGCTCAGAAGGAAAAATCAGAAGTTTTATTTTTTACAAGACTATACAAACTAGCATTCGGAGGTTAGGGGCCTTGCTTAAGGGCCCGACAGTTTCTGTGGTGCGACTAATTCTAGCGACCTTCTCATCACCTTTTCGGAACTTCCTCCATTGTATCTGCAGTTCAAACCCCGTGTGGAACATCTCACTAAACGTCGTGTTTTTGTTTGCCGCGTGTAAATGAATCTGCAGGACGGACGACGGCGCAGCGTAAACCGTGGGCTCCGACCCGCCGACCCGCCGAAGCCGGGTAATGTGCCAGTTTGGCGTGTGGATTACTAGTATCACTGACCCTGCCATCTGTTTCTGGTGCCTCATCGCCAACCCTTGATCCTAATCACCCACACAGACAGGATGAAATACAAAGCCCATTACCTCGAACGCCGCTAATAACGCCTTATCAATTAGCCGCATCGCTACCGATCGATGCCCCGCAGGTGGTACGAGCCCATTACCGCCGGCCGCTCGCTCCTTCTCCGGTTTCCGCCTGTTCATTAGCGTGCAGCGTATAAACGTATCGGCTGCTCCTAAACGCCTGCTTGATCGTCCTCCACCAGCGCATTAGCCCGAATATCATGTTTACGTCGCCGCTATTTGCATTTTAGAGGAAACGTTCCAATCCCAAACGGTTCAGATCATCTCAGTGTCGGGTTTCTTTTAACTAAATGGTTACGATCAGCGTCTGACAAATAAATAAAGAAACCTAAACCCAAACCTTAAACCCAAACCCTAAATCCTCACACCTAACCCTAAATCCTAACCCTAAACCCTAACCCTAAATCCTCACACCTAACCCTAAACCCATACCCTAAATCCTCACACCTAACCCTAAATCCTAACCCTAAACCCATACCCTAAATCCTCACACCTAACCCTAAATCCTAACCCTAAACCCAAACCCTAAATCCTCACACCTAACCCTAAATCCTAACCCTAAACCCAAACCCTAAATACTCACACCTAACCCTAAATACTAACCCTAAACCCTAACCCTAAACCCATACCCTAAATCCTCACACCTAACCCTAAACCCATACCCTAAATCCTCACACCTAACCCTAAATCCTAACCCTAAACCCAAACCCTAAATCCTCACACCTAACCCTAAATCCTAACCCTAAATCCTCACACCTAACCCTAAACCCATACCCTAAATCCTCACACCTAACCCTAGATCCTAACCCTAAACCCAAACCCTAAATCCTCACACCTAACCCTAAATCCTAACCCCTAAACCATAAGCCTAAACTCTAACATTAACCCTAACCCTAACTCCAACAATAAACCCTAAACCTTAAACCCTAACCTCTAACCTTAACACTAACCCTAAACCCAAACTCTAGCAATAAACCCTAAACTTTAACCCTAAGCTCTAACATTAACCCTTACCTCTAACATTAACTCTAAGATTAACCCTAACCCTAAATGCTAACCCTAAACGCTAACATTAACCCTAAATATTAAACCTAACCCTAAACCCCAAACTCTAACATTAACCCTAAACTCTAACATTAAATCTAAACTCTAATATTAACCGTAAACTCTAACATTAACCCTAAACTTTAAATTGGGTTCCTTTAATTAAATGGTTATGATCTGTGTCCAACAAATAAATAAATAAATAAACTCCGGCTGATGAACCCATATGAGACGCGAACACAAAAACATCCACCTACACTGTAAAAATAAACCGGTGAGTCGACGTCATTATTTCTGCATCTCGTTACCAATTAAACTGAAACGATTTGGCTTTTAAACTCGCTGCTGACGACAGTAATGCCAAGAGTGAAAATCCTCCTCCTAATAATCACCAGCACGAGCGAGAGGGTTTAAAGTCGACCCGAACAGAAGTCAGGAGAAAGTCTGCGGGCTGTAAAAGTAACTCCCGTCCCAAAACTTTAGCTCCAGTTTCTCCTCCCCGGTGTCAAACACGAGCAATTAAACAACGAGAGAAGAAAAACCATCTCGCTCAGTAATTAAATGTTACTGTTTTGTGAAAATCACAGGGGTCATGAAAGGGCCCACTGGCATGCTGGGAGCTGATCTGGTGCCAGAGTATTAAATTAAAATCTGATCCAAAATTATCTACCCCCCCCCCCCCCCCACACACACACACACATCGCCCCTGAGCAAGAACGAGTAAAAAAATCATAATAAATGTTCCTGTTTTTCATTAAATCACGGCAAATACGATAGAATTAAAACCTTTAATTAAAAAAAAAGTATTAAATAAATGTAAGATTAAACAGAGAACGTTTCTCAGTCCCCTCGACCCCCCGAGGCTTTACCGTCCAGGTGCTTCATATCAGGTTTGTCTTCTTTTGTGCTAAATCCTAAACCCCAAACCATAACCCTAAACCCTAACATTAACCCTAAACCTCAAACCCTACACCTTAACCCTAACCCTAAACTCTAACATTAATCGTAACCCTAAAAACTTAAACATAAACCCTAAACCTAAACTCTAACATTAACCCTAATCCTAAACTCTTACATTAACCCTAAACTCTAACATTAATCCTAATCCTAAACTTTAACATTAATTCTAACCCTAAACTCTAACATTAATTCTAACACTAAACTCTTACATTAACCCTAACCCCTCATTCTAGCCTAACCCTAACCCTAACCCTAAACTCTAACATTAACCCTAACCCTAACCCTAAACTCTAACATAACCCTAAACCCTAACATTAACCCTAACCCTAACTCTAACATTAACCCTAAACCCTAATCCTAAACTCTAACATTAACCCTAAACCCTAAACTATAACAATAACCCTAACCCCTAACCCTAAACCTTAACCCTAAAACCTTAACCTAAAACCATAACATTAACCCTAAACCTTAAACATTAACCCTAATCCTAAACCTTAGCTCTAACCCTAACCCCTAACATTAATTCTAACCCCTAATTCTAACATTAACCCTAAACCCTAACATTAATTCTAACCCTAAACTCTAACATTAACCCTAAACATTAACCCTAAAACCTTAACCTAAACCATAACATTAACCCTAAACCTAAAATATTAACCCTAACCCTAAACCTTAACTCTAACCCTAACCCTAAACTCTAACATTAACCCTAAACCTTAAACATTAACCCTAACCCTAAATCAATTGATTTATCCTGGTGGTTGCTCAGTGGTTAGGGTACTGGACAAGTAATCAGTAGGTTGCTGGTTCAAGCCCCACCACCACCACCACCATGTGCTAACCCATAGCACATCTGAGATTCGGACATCTCTGTGCCACCTGTGCGCCCACTTCATAATAATAAAAAAAAAAATAAACTTAATAAATGATAAACTACTTCAATTTAGTGGGAGCAAGGCTAAGATTAACTACCTGTAGAGTCACTGCTGCTCTTTATGCTTCAATTACTGAATGTAGGGCGAGAGGGGGTAGGTCTCCACCCTCTAAGAGGGCATCCCAAAACCCTACAGTCACATTTAATCAGCGGTATTAAAGTCACGACGGGGATCATTACAGCGCACAGAGAGAACGGACAATGCAGCAACAGATCTGGTAAATTCTTCACAATCACCCATAATTCAGTGCTTCAAGCGGTCCGTCCACTCTGGCCCCGGGGCCCGGACTCTCTCTTCATCATGAAAAAGATGAAAAAGCCCTAATTAACACGAGGGCAGAGCCGGGCACCACCAGCGCCAGTTTGCTTTGCTATATCGGGAACGTTCATTAAAAGTGCTCGTGCTAATCATGACGGAACGGCTCCGGGCTTCAGCGTGAGGATCAGAAATGACAGATCAGACGTGAAGAAGATCAATAACACGTCAGGTTTTATATCTGTAATTAATTCAGTATTTTTTATTATGAATAAATCAGTTGAATATAAATGATCCGCTGATAGAAACTCAGTTTAATATCAAATAAATTCACATCATCGTCCGGCTCAGATTTACATTTTATTTACATTCCCACCGACGCTTTTATCCAAAACACCGTACGATTGTGAGCGGTTAATTGAAACACGTTGGGAAACGTCGTAATGTTTATTGATTATTAGTATAGATAAAACTCTTTAACCCTGAACCCTAACCCTAACATTAACCCTAAACCTTAACCCTAACCACAACTCTAACATTAACCCTAAACCTCAACAACCCTAACATTAACCCTAAACCTTAACCCTAACATTAACCCTAAACCTTAACCCTAACCCTAACATTAACCCTAAACCTTAACCCTAACATTAACCCTAAACCTTAACCCTAACCCTAACTCTAACATTAACCCTAAACCTTAACCCTAACCCTAACATTAACCCTAAACCTTAACCCTAACCCTAAACTCTAAAATTAACCCTAAACTCTAACATTAACCCTGAACCCTAAACTCTAACATTAACCCTGAACCCTAAACTCTAACATTAACCCTGAACCCTAAACTCTAACATTAACCCTAACCCTAAACTCTAATATTAACCCTAAACCTAACCCTAACCCTAAACTCTAACATTAACCCTGAACCCTAAACTCTAAGTAATGTTAGTATTGATTAAAAATGATAACTATGGATTAGTAATGATTAGTGTTCATGATTATCAATTATTAGTTTAGATTAGTAATTATTAGTGTGGATTAGTAATCAGAAGTAATGATTAGAACGGAATAGTATAGATTAGTAATGATTAGTCTTTATTATTCTTGCTTATTAAGATTAGTAATAATAAGTATGGATTAGTATTGACTAGTATTGATTTGTATGGATTACTAATGATTAGTAATGATAAGTGTTGATTAGACTTCATTGATTAATAGCATGTATTAGTAATGGTTATTATAGTATTAGTTATTAGTAATGGTTATTTCTATGGACTAGTAATTATTAGTAATGATAAATGTGGATTAATGATGATTAGTACAGATGTAATGGTAATGGTTAGTATTGACCAGTGTTTATTAATTATTAATATAGATAAGTAAGGTTAGTATGACTAATAATGATAAATATGGATTAGTAGTGATTAGTATTGATTAATGTTTAATAATTGTTAGTATTTGTGTTCATTGATGATTAGTACAGATTAGTAATGGTTAGTATAGGTTAGTGTGGATTAGTCAGTATTCTGCTCTTCCTGTTCATATGTTACGGCTCATTAAAAGAAATAATTTCAGGTAAAATTCAGCCACACTAAACCTCTCATTAACTAAACGTCCATAACTGACAGTTTCCTGGTAATACGGTTACCGTGGCGACCCTGTGCTAATGTGAGGGGCGTTACTGTGAGCTGGTTATTTGTGCTCTGAGTCTGGAGTTCAGACGGAGGAATCGGATCCTGATGAAGACGTCTCCGCCCGGAGACCAATCAGTGCTGACAGCACATTTACCTAAACCGGTCCTGCCCGGCCCTCGTTCCACTCCAGGTGTAATTACCCATCATCCCGCTGCCATCGTAGGTGCGCCGGCGCTACGCTCGGCCGTGTTATCCCGTCCGAATCACTCGCAGCTTTCAAACTTCATCAGCTTTAAACGCCGCCGCTCTGATCTCCGGCGCTCCGGCGTACCCGAGAACGGTGGGCGCGCACGACGCCGCCTGACACGCTGGCACTCCGCTAAAAACCTTCAGAGCGGCGTGCGCTCCTCACAAACACGCTAATGAATTTTACAAGCACCTTCTAATTAAATCTTGTCCAAGATCTTATCTGCTAATTAGCGCTTCCACATTAGCTTTGCGCCGCTTCATTTAGATTCATTTGTTCGCGTTTTCAGGCAGGAGGTTTTCGTTCGTCGTTTCTGATTCCAAATCTGTGTGGCGCTCGTTTTTAATAAACCAGTTTAAATCCTGCAGAACTGATTGTCTGAGTTTTATTTAGTTGCTTTACGACAATAACAGTCTCACATCCAGATCTCTTTGTTTCTATACGTGCTTGGTTCGCGTGGACGTTTTTACATTGTGAAGGACAGTAGCCAGAGGGCACTAGCGCACCAGCGAGCTCAAATCTCATCTCTGCTACCGGTCGGCTGGGCGCTGTAGAGGGAGGGACTGGGGTCCTCGTCACTAGGCAATTATGACCTCGTCTGACCAGGGATAAGGGGTACTGACCACGGATGGCATGTGATACTGAGCTCTGTGAGGCTCCACCCCTGGTAGGTGAAAAGAAGCGATCACTGCGCATTACATGTCATAATCGAAACCATCAGAGAATGAAAGCTTCGCAACAGTTACTAACAGATGTAATAAATCAATATAATTATATAAAGGGAATTATAAGCTTCCAGCTTTGCAGCAACAGTTTAGGGAAGGACCTTTCCTGTTCATGAAGACATTTACATTTTCCGCATTTAGCAGATGCCTTTATCCAAAATGACTTACAGTACTGTGACAATATACAGTCTGAGCAATTGAGGGTTAAGGGGCCTTGCTCAAGAACCCAACAGTAGCAATCTGGCAGTGGTGGGTTTTGAACCAGGGACCTTCTTATTACTAGTCCAATATCTTAACCGCTAGGCTACAGCTACCTTTAAGGAACCAAGAAACTCCAGAGTCATGACTTCAGCCCCATTTAACAGCTTCAGTCTTTTGACTGAATAGGCACAAATTCCCACAGACAGAAGCCTTCCCAGAACAGCGTCTGTTCTTATAGTCCGACAAGCTCATGATCACATGTCCGAATACTTTTGGCCCTATAGTGCACAGTGTCAACGGTCTAAACATCGTGTTGCACCACTGATAACCTTTATTAAGTGTAAGATTTTGATTTGTATGTTTCTGACCGTTTCCTGGCTCCCGGCGCTAAAAGCAGCGGCGTGGAACCTGCCGGAGGTGCGATTGAGACGTTTCGGTGGAGAACTGAAGCAAACCGATGGACTCTGTGAAAAGAACGGCGGTTGGGAATTGGCACGGCGCGGAGTGTCTATAAATATAAAATAAAAGATATGTTTTGGACCGGTTGACACGCGGTGGGCGGGAAAAAGGAGGAAATTCGTCCCGGGTGGACGCCAACAACCCGGCAAAGAGGCATGTTTAATTCAAAACAAAGCCGGTGAGATTCGACTGGCAGAGACTCGAACTGGGGTCGGACTGCCCGAGGATCCGGCCGAGGCGAAGACGTTAAGAGCGAGACCTCTGCCGCCGGGGAAGGTTCAGGGTTGTTTTTAATTACACACAGCGCTTAACTGGTTTAATTAGACTTATTTAAACGTGTTTATTAAAGGGGAGGATTACAGTTAAGGTTGCCTCTAGCCCAACCTTAAACCCTGCCTCTACTCATCTTAAACCCTGCCTCTAGCCCAGCCTTAAACCCTGTCTCTACTCATCTTAAACCCTGCCTCTAGCCCAGCCTTAAACCCTGCATCTACTCATCTTAAACCCTGCCTCTAGCCCAGCCTTAAACCCTGCATCTACTCATCTTAAACCCTGCCTCTAGCCCAGCCTTAAACCCTGCATCTACTCATCTTAAACCCTGCCTCTAGCCCAGCCTTAAACCCTGCATCTACTCATCTTAAACCCTGCCACTACTCGTCTTAAACCCTGCCACTACTCATCTTAAACCCTGCCTCTAGCCCAGCCTTAAACCCTGCATCTACTCGTCTTAAACCCTGCCACTACTCGTCTTAAACCCTGCCACTACTCATCTTAAACCCTGCCTCTAGCCCAGCCTTAAACCCTGCATCTACTCGTCTTAAACCCTGCCACTACTCGTCTTAAACCCTGCCACTACTCGTCTTAAACCCTGCCTCTAGCCCAACCTTAAACCCTGCCTCTACTCATCTTAAACCCTGCATCTACTCATCTTAAACCCTGCCACTACTCGTCTTAAACCCTGCCACTACTCGTCTTAAACCCTGCCACTACTCGTCTTAAACCCTGCCTCTAGCCCAACCTTAAACCCTGCCTCTACTCGTCTTAAACCCTGCCTCTAGCCCAACCTTAAACCCTGCCTCTACTCGTCTTAAACCCTGCCTCTACTCGTCTTAAACCCTGCCTCTAGCAAAACCTTAACCCTGCCTCTACTCGTCTTAAACCCTGCATCTACTCGTCTTAAACCCTGCCTCTAGCCCAGCCTTAAAACCTGCCTCTACCCATATTAAACCCTGCCATAAATCTGACTCTAATTTAACCTTAAACCATGCCCTAAACCATGCCTCTTCCCAACATTAAACCCTGCCTCTACCCATCTTAAACCCTGCCTCTAGAGGGTTTGGAGTTGTTTTTAATAACACACAGGGCTTAATTGGTTTAATTAGGCCTCTGTTTTTATTAAGAGAAGGATTACAGAAGAACTTGTGATTACTGGTCACACAGAACAGACCGGCGGTTAAAAAATACTAATAAAATAAATAACTAAAATAATAAAGGTCTGAAACTGCGTCTCCATAAATATTCTCAGTGTAGGAGCAGAGCTGCAAGGACAGAAAGAATAAAAAAGGTCACAAACCATTTTCATATAAAAAAAACTCTCATTAACGTAATCACCGCGGCTATTTGTAGAGCGAGCGCTCCACCGCTGCCTCTCCGGGACCCGATTATTCATTAAATAAAGAGCTAAAGCCGACAAAACACGTACAAGCAGAACAAAATATGGTCTGAACGTCTTACACCGATTTGCTCAGCAAATTTTCACTCAACACGCCGCCATCCGTCCCGAGAATAAAAGCCTCTCGCCCGAAACGCTTCTGCACGTGTCCCGCTGTCACTCCAAACCGCCACGGCGACGCCAGGCTCGACTGCACCGGTCCGTGTAGTCATTATAAAACCTGTTTGTGCCCGTTCTGCCCCCCGGCGACTCCGGCTAGGACAGCGCTAACAGTGTTCCTCAAACCGCCAGAAGAAAACAAACACGACGAGAAGTTGAGGCGGAGAAACTTTCAGTGATGAGCAACGACTAACCAAGATAAAAGCTCTAAAACAAGATCTAGCCAAGATTGAAGCACTAAAACTGGAACAAACCAACAACAAAAAGCACTAAAACTAATCAAGAATGAAGTACTAAACTATAACTAACCAAGATAAAAGTACTAAAACTAGAACTAACCAAAAACAACAAGGACTAGAACTAACCAAGATAAAAGCTCTAAAACAAGATCTAGCCAAGATTAGAGCCGTTACCTGTAGCCGGGTCGGCGGTGCGCTCGATCAGGTGGTCGTCCTGATGGACCCACTCTCCGTTACACTTGAAGTAAATCTGAGTGGCCGGTGTGGAGCGGCAGGTCAGCGTGACCGGTTTGTTCTTTATGATGTAAACGTCGTCCGGCTCCACCAGGAAGTGAGGCAGCAGGTCCGAGAAGGCCGCCGGCAGGGGGTGCGTCACCGTGGCCGCGTGTTCCGCTCCTGTACAGGGATCAAAGAGAAGGGACCAAGAATAAAAACACTATAACTTGTGGTGGCTAGGGTGGGTGAAGAAGCCTAGTTGGTGGGTAGGTGCACTTGTCAGTGCAGGACTTAAGCCCAGATTCTAAAACTAGAACTAACCAAGAATTAAGTACTAATACTAGAAATAGAAGCGTGGCATCAGTAAGGGCATCCGGTGTATCTGCTGTGGCAATGACCAGTGAGGAGAGATGATTGAAGACGTTCGTGCGCTCTGCAGCCGTGATTTTTTTCTGTTATGTGAAGATAAACGAGGCGCCGACTCTGACTCTGTAGCTTCATTTGTTAGGTGAAATGTTTTTCTGCTCCTCGTAATTAAGAACGAGTCGCTAATTTATCCTCTTCTGCACCAGATCAACAACAATTAGGGGTCTGTAGCACTCTTCCACTGCCTCTGTTTATCTACAGCTTACACACTGCCTCTGTTTATCTGCCCTCAATCCTGCCTTAAGTTCTGCCTTTACTCAACATTAAACCATGTATTAAATCCTGCCTCTACCACAACCTTAAATCCTGCCATAAACACAGCCTTTACCCATTATAAACCCTGCCTTTGAACCTTCAAATCTCAAACTTTCCCTCTATTTCAACCTTAAAATCTGCCTCTATCTCGACCTTATAACCTGCCTCTACCCATCATAAACCCTGCCATAAATCTGACTGTAGTTTAACCTTAAACCATGCCCTAAAGTATGCCTCTACCTCAACCTTAAACCCTGCTTTAAAGCCTGCTTCTACCCAACATTAAACCCTGCCTCTATCTAACCTTAAACTCGGCCTTTATCTTACCTTAAACTCTGCCTCTACCTCAACCTTAAACCCTGCTTTAAAGCCTGCTTCTACCTAACATTAAACCCTGCCTCTATTTTTTTAAATGAATAATACTACAATGGGGGGTGATGAATACCAGGCACTGCACAAGAGGAACTGCCGTTCAGTCGAACCACCCATCCACCCCGTCTGAAATCAGATTTCATTAACCCGCGGACGAGGTCTCGCCGGACACGGTCCACATAACGAGTCTTAAATTAGCGGCGTGGTGATTAGCCGTTCACTCGTCAGGGTGGCCGCTGTTTTATCTCCCCCAGATCCAACACGACGTTATTACTTAATCATCAGAATACTTTCGGCTGTATAGTGTACGCTTTACGCTTTACATAAACACTGACGTGTACGTTCACGTCTCGTACCGTGACGTCACACACAGAGCACACAAACGCCGGGACGTCTGCGCTCTTTATTAGCCGGAGCTGTGAGGGACGCATCCTCGCATCAGCGCCCCCCGGAACGTTCCTCCTAACACTGATTATTTATTCATGAGACAAAGAGGCATAAATTAGCCGCGCACAGCATCAAATGAATGTCTGTATTGTGTGTAGGGCTGATCGATGGTCCTCCGCGGCACTGCATCATAATGTACGCTGTACATTTATCACCGTAACCCCCCCCTCCACAACACACACACACACGCTTAACTGCGTCCCTACAATTCAGCGCAAAAATAAATAAACTCCATCCATCTCATTAGCTTAGCCTTCTGAACGGAAGCCAATCGTGGAACGTGGCTATGTCTAACCGGCATAACATTATGACCACCTTCTTAATATTGTGTTGGTCCCCCTTTTGCAGCCCCATACGCAACAAACTGTGATGCTTTGTGTTTTCTGACACCTTTCTATCAGAACCAGCATGAACTTCTTCAGCAGTTTGAGCTACAGGAGCTCGTCTGTCAGATCGGACCACACGGTTCGGCCTTCGCTCCCCACGTGCATAAATGAGCCTTGGCCGCCCATGACCCTGTCGCCGGTTTACCACTGTTCCTTCCTTGGACCACTTTTGATAGATACTGACCACTGCAGACCGGGACACACCCCACAAGAGCTGCAGTTTTGGAGATGCTCTGACCCAGTCGTCAAGCCATCACAGTTTAGCCCTCTTTAAACTCGCTCAGATCCTCACGCTCGCCCATTTTTCCTGCTTCTAACATCAACTTTGAGGATAAAATGTTCACTCGCTGCCTAATATATCCCCCCCACTAACAGGTGCCGTGATGAAGAGATAATCAGTGTTATTCACTTCACCTGGCAGTGCTCAGAATGTAATGCCTGGTTCGGTGTGTAAAATGCAGTCACAGATCCATCATGACCACATAATTTTGGATATTTAAACCCAGGCCTTGACAGATCTGGTACGTCTGTCTGACTTTTCATCTGCATTTTTAATACGGTGTAGTTTTTACACCGGATGCCCTTTCTGACGCAACCCTTCTATTTACCCGAGCATGGGACCTGCACCGAGAGCGCACTGACACAGACCCCAATCATCTAGAATTAAGAGAAAATAATTAAGCAGAGTTTCCTGGTCTGAATAAGACGTGGTGTGAAGGTGATGAACAGAAATGTGACGTAATGAACTAACAAAATTGGTGTTTTTACACCTTATGGTGCAAAAGAAAGCCCCGAAACCCCAATCAGATTTGGTTTGGACACCTATTCAAGGATTCTGCATTCGTGTCAAGATCCAAAGTGTCATAAATACGTGCTGGGTGCACAGACAATTCGAAGCGTAATGCCACGTCAAAACCGCTCCTCCTGCCCGCTGCGGCGCGAGACGCTAACACTGTACAGCAGCTGCCGACCGCTGGACCCAGAAGACGAGCCGCCGGCCCCTGTCGCCCCCCATCAGGTCTCGTACCGAAGCCCCAGCTGCTACTGATTCCCGCCACAGCCGCTAAAGTGTGTCACTTCTGCTTTCCAGAACGCACTCGGCTCGGCACGACCCATCCCAACAATAAAAGCCCCACGGAGCAACACGAACAGCCCCGCAGACCCATAAACAAACCCTAAAGCTAGAGCTTAACCATACAAACAAACCTCCCATATTCCAAATTAGCTTCTTAAACGGACTTATTTACACCCAACAAAGAGCCAAAGTCACATGATTGGATCATTATAACCTCAAAAACAATTTCAGTTCCCAAAGTGGCTTCATAAAGAGACTCCACAGCACCAAAACAAGCAGTGTGAATCTCCACGGACCCCCACAAACAACTCAAAAGCACTTTAGTCCCAAAACAGAACCCTAAACAAAGCTGCAAAACAAACAGGCCATTAACTCAACAGCCAAAGACAAATATTTCCAAAAACAGGTCCAAACAACCCCACAAAACAGACCTCACACCCATCAGAGGAACCACCAGCTCCATAAACCCAGACACTACAGACCATATTCTCCATTAAACAGGTTAACAGACCCTAAACACAGATCATAACCTGATGAACAAGCAAGAAGCTTATAAATGATCCATAGTGCCTTATAAACCAAACTAAAGCACCAACACCAGCTCTAAAGTCACATAAATAACCTCAAAGGCTCAGAACTGGTCTGACCTTTTCAAACTCCTCCAATGAGACTGTTTGATACGACGCAATAAAAGCAACTCAGGCCGTACGAACAAAGCTTACCGTGACTTACTGTAGTAAAACAGCGAGTGAGGAATGTGATTAGTGGAGGAACTTATGAGCAGTAATAATGAAGAGAAGTTTAGTGCTCCTGTCTCCTTCTTTTACTACATTAAACCACGTTAAGCTTTATTTTCAACCAGAAGCGTTTTAGACTCTGGGAGAAGCTGATTCTGATTCTCACCATTTCTCAGAAGCTGGAGCTGTAACACAAGTTTAAAAGTGAAACAGGGAGGAGAATCCAGATAAACACAGATACATGTGGAGCTGTAACCCTGGATCTGACGCTTATTCCACACTAATGCAGATTCGTCTCATATTCACACTTTGATGAGGTTTTACTGCACCGCTCAAGCCGAGCGCTGAACAAAGCGCCGATTTAGGGGGCGCCACACCGGATCATTCGTCATTCTGCCCCGTCCTCCCTGACCACATCCATAAACCTCAACGTTTCAACTCCACCCTTCCGCCTCTCCACACCAGTACCCGCTGACCGAGAGCACTAAAAGCGGTTGTTCTTAAATCCCGTCCTCGACAGATCTGGTACGTCAATCTGACTTTTGAGCCGCATTTATATATATACAGATTACAGTCAAGGTGGGTATATTGCTGCTCACACCTCCTCCGACCCGCCCTTTCCAACCCTTTTCCACCCATGCACTCTGCACAGGTGCTTCTATCCACCAATCAGGGTCCTTACACAGCGTTTTGAAGACCCTGCCCACATATTCATCCCTCCCTGCAGACACTGCCAATTATGCCTGCTAGATCAGCATTTCCCAACCTTGCACCACGGACCGGTTTCATATAAGACATAATTTTACGGATGGGTGGGGAAGGAAGGATTTAATATTATTTAATAATATTGCTCACAAACAGTGTAAAATGAGCTGTTTTTGCTGCAACGAGACGGTGCTCCCACCTAGGGGTGACAATAAGACAATAACACCCGAAACAGAAGCAGTGAAATTATTTATTCTTTCTGTGCGGCCCGGTAATAAATAGCCCACGGACCGGTACCAGTCCATGGCCCGGTGGTTGGGGACCACTGCGCTAGATGGCGCCCAGCCGACCGGTGGCAATGCCGAGTTTCTGACCAAAGGCTTCCCACGGAATATCCCGCTGCGCCACCTGGGCGCCTGATCCGCATGTTTAATTTGGAACGTTTTTTACACCGGATGCCCTTCCTGACACATCCCTCCTATTTACCCGGGCCTGAGACCTGCACCGAGAGCGCACTGACACAGACTATCATCTAGAATTAAAGAGAAAATAATTAAGCAGAGTTTCCTGGTCTGAATAAGACGTGGTGTGAAGGTGATGAACAGAAATGTGACGTGACGAACAGACCGTCTCCACACTGAATGTAAATAATGCAGTCAGATGTGGAGAAGTGTCAGTGGGATACGAAATAAACAGCTCGCGGCAGATTGTCACGGATAATGAATAGGAAAAACGTCCGGGTTTATATTTAGACCGTAAGAGAAAAATCTTTTCTAACATCCACAGTTTCCTTCTAATAATAAAATAAATAAATCCAATTAATTTGATGTGTGAAGAATTTTCATCAGGACTGAATGAACTGACTAGACATTTAGATTCAGATGGAACCTTTAGATGTAGAAGTTTTGCTATTAATTGCTCACATGTATAATAAATAAATGATATAAGGAAATAATATGCTTCTATATGTACGGCAACAGTTTAGGGAAGGTCCTTTTCCATTCTTAGCTCTTTTGAATGCTCTGAATGAGCACAAATTCCCACAGGCACAGTTTAAAAGTCTTGCAAGAAGCCTTCTCAGCGGAGCGGCGGTTGTTCTAGATCAGGGGTTTCAAACTCACGGCCCGCGGGCCAGATCCGGCCCGCCGCGTCATTTGATCCGGCCCGCGAGAGCTTAAACGACTGTATGATTGTTGTGATGGTTCGAGTCGTTACAGAGACGCGCTTATAATTTAATGCGCTCCTGCGCCTTTAAGAGACAACGTGACATTGTAGTCATGGCAACTAACTTTAACCTTCGCTAAGAAGCCATGTGACTTTTACGGCAAAAGAACGCAGGGTAGCGTAGTTAGTAACGTAAACAATAATAAATAAATACAAATAATTATATCGCAATATAATACCCAAGCATCGTCTGTAAGTAGTGGCGTTTATATTCTCAGTTGTTAGTAAATGTTTAGTGAGTATATCACAGCGTTTTAGTTACAAACTTACCGTCATTAAATACTTTTGTTACGTTACTATAGCAATTAGTATCTTTACACACAATTTTAACTTGTTATTTTACGTTTGGTCAAATCTCATATTGTACCAGATGTAACACTTGACTACAGCTGTGTGCTTTTACTGTATTAGGTTCTTTATTGTTTTTATTGTTTGTATTTTTACTTCATTTTGATGCACACAGCTGGGGAGCAAATAAACCGACTGTATTCTGAAGGGAGCTGTTGGTCTGTCTGTCTGTCTGTCTGTCTGTCTGTCTGTCTGTCTGTCTGTCTGTCTAGCTGAGAAAGGGGGATAAACTATTAGTGAGGGCAGAATGATTGTCTTAAAAATACACTGTAAAATCCTAAATAAACTGCATCTTTTAAAATGCAGGCTGATTTTGTGACCTGCAAAGTGACACATCCCGCCAGTATATGATGTTACACATATTTACACATGATCCTAAAATGTACAAGAAGATAATTAAGAAAATTGAGCATAAAGAGGAAATTTAATGAAAGTGAAAACAAGTTTGTGCTTCAGGAAGAAAAACCGGTGCGTCTCTTGTGTTATGAGGCCGTGTCTGTGGTAAAGTAGGACAATATAAATGCAGAATTCAGCCTCCAAGAAAAACAGCAATGTGACTGCAATCACAGCAGGATAGGTTACAATCGGCCCTTTGAGGGCCACAATAATGCTGATGTGGCCCTCGGTGAAAATGAGTTTGACACCCCTGTTCTAGATGAAAAGGTCACACAGACGTCGCTCTGTTTAATTACTGAGGCAGTTTGTACCCTAGTGCTTAAGATACTGGACTAGTAAGATGGAGGTCGCTGGGTCAAATCCCAACACTGGCAATCTGGCAAAGGTGGGGTTTGAACCAGTGACCTTTCGATTACTAGTCCAGTACGTTGACCATTAGGCTACATCTGCCACTGTTGGACCCTTGAGCGAGGCCCTTAACCCTCAATCGCTTAGACTGTATACTGTAAGTCACTTTAGATTAAAGCGTCCACTAAATGCTTAAAATGTGATCGGTCGGGTGTCCAAATACTTCTGGCCTTATACTGAAGCTCTACACTACACTGGTCAGTCTGGAGGTTTGTCTGTGTGTCTAATACGGACATGCTTAAATTCCCTGTGCACTCTGGTGAACCATGCAGGCCTAGGAGAGCCACAGTCTAGCACAAGCACCTAGCGAGCGATCATGAGCGGATCCCGATAACGCACGTCCGACCCCGACAGCGCGACCCGAATCGTCCCTCCGCGTACCTCGTTACGCGGCAGACAAAAGCAGAGAAGGTCACGTCCGCTCCGGGCTAAACAGGTACCCTGTCGCTCGGTGTAACCTTTCAAAGTCAATTAGAGTCTTTTATCAGCGCCGTGTCTCCGCGCCGGCGCTCGATCGGCGGGCGGAATTTGCATCGGCGTGATGGACGACGGCCATAAACGTCGCCTTTATGACACCATCAGCTCCTCACGATGCCTTCCGAGTTTAATTTCATTAAACTTACCACCCCGGAATATTAAACCATTTCATGTTCCAGTGATTCGACGACGACGCTGCCGCCTCGGCGTGGGTGATTTTTCATGACGGGTGCGAGTCCGTCCTCTACACTCATGAGTTTTTCCTTTTATAATGATTGATGTTATCGAGAAGTGTTTTTTTTTTTTGAGCTCTTTGACGATTGTATTTTTATTTACGTCGATCTCTTCAATCTTTGCCTCTTTCCTTAATTTTTTGGGTCTCTTTCCCCCCGTACAAGCTGAAATTCTTCATGCGTTCACTAACGATGGTGGGATTGTTGACAGCTCCGCCCGCCGCATCCATCCCAGCTGTTATTTTTTTATATTCCTCAGATAAAGATGCACTATACGGACAAAAGTATTAAGACGCCGCTTCTAATCGATGAATTTAATGTGTTTTAGCCAGAACAGTTACTAACAAGTGTGATAAATCAGTTATATAAAGGAAATCATATGCTTCCGACTTTGTAGCAGCAGTTTAAGGAAGGTCCTCTCCAGTTCTGTCATGACTGTACCCCTGTGAACAAAGCAAACTCAAGAAAACCATAAAGAAAAGCTCGGCTAAGGCTTTTTCGACCAACATCAGTGCCCGGCCATATAAAAGCTCTTTTGAATGGGCACAAATTCCCACAGACATACTTCTTCATACTTCTAGTGAGAAACTTCTCAGAGAAGTGTTTGTTGTTCTAGCTCTAAAGGGTCCAAAGGCAGGAGCAGTTCGGTACGATATCGTTTAATGTGTGCGCAAATACCTGATTAATCGAGGGCTCATGTGAACAGAAAACTATGATATGTTCATGTTTACAGTGTACAGCAACAGTTTAGGGAAGGGCCTACTTGTTCTGGCATGACTGTACCCCTGTGTACAGAGCAAGCTCTATGAAGACATGAAGAAAAGCTCGGTTTAAAAACCAAAAATCTCCAGCGGCCTGAGAGAGAGACGAGAATGAACTGGTTTTCTTTTGATAGAATGGGCACAAATCCCCACAGACATACTTCAAATTCTGAAGGCTTGTGAGAAGCCTTCTCAGAAGAGTGGCTGTTGTTAACGCTGTTGAGATCACACAGAGGTCGCTATATATTAATAGCATTTGTTTTTTGAAACAGGACGTCAGACAAGCTCACGGTCAGGAATCCTGTCACGATTTGAGCCTCTGTGTTCCAGAGGAACTGTGTTTATGTGCCACGCCCACCTCTCCAAGAGCACGCTCAGTCCTGAGCCAACGCCCCTGTTATTGTTGGTTGCTGCCCTTCATCAATGATATTTAAGAGGGGAGCTAGGGAACGGTCAGTGGAGACTATTTTGGATTTTGATCTGATCTGGTTTGCCTTGTACTTGCCTCTGGTTTGTCTTGGATTTTGCATCTGAACTCTGTTTGCTTCTGTCCGTTTGCCTGACTTCTGTCCATTTTCTGTCCGTTTGCCTGACTTCTGTCCATTTTCTGTCCGTTAGCCTGTTTCACCTTGTTTTGGTTTGTTTGTTTAGTTTGTCGTGTTAGTCCTTTTTACCCTGTTTAGCTCTGTTTAGTCCCATTTAATCTTGTTTAGCCTGTTTAGCTCTGTTTCATCTAGTTAGCCTGTTTAGCCTGTGTTTGTTAGCCTAACCCTTTGTCAGTTAGCTTTAGTTCTGTTTAGCTCTGTTCAGCCTTATCTAGTTCTGTCTCGTTCCATGGTATTAGCTTAGTTCATGTTTAGTGTTTAGCTTAGTTAATGTATGTTCAGATTAGCAGTTAGCATTAGCATGATTCTTGTATGTTTAGATTAGTGTTTAGATTTAGCGTTAGCATTTAGCATAGTTCCTCTGTGTTTAGCCTTTAGCTTAGTTACATTTGTATCTGTGTCTTATGTATTCCCGTCTTGTTTTTGATTATTATTAAATACCTTTGTTTATACATCTCTCCGTGTGTTCACCGCCTTGTTTGTCATAGCCCATAAGCATTACACGTCCAAATACTTGAATGTGGGGGGAAATAAAAACACATCAGAACGAGATTAAAGCAGCAGGTTAAAATCTGGAATCTGAGGCCTGAGTTAATCTGCTCCTCCTACACACCGAGCCGGAAAACAAGACGCTTCAGTTCCTCGTGCAGATTCTTCTGATCAATACACACGTTCGCTTGCTCGAGTTTACCCCGAATAAAACAAAAAAACAAAAGCTCAACATCATCGATTCAAATCCTAAAATGTCAGGCTTGAAGATGATCCTCAGCCAGACAATGTACAATTACAATGTAATTAATTCTTAAAAGAATCGGCGTGCAGAAACAAACAAAAGCAAATCCACTTATTTCTGCGACACGACCGCGTCGGGCTGCACGATTACTCCCCGTCATCAGATCGCTATCTGGGATGTTTAGAGAAGACACGGTGACGCATTGTTTGGATTGGAGAGCGTCCCGGGCGCTAATCCTGCATCTAGCTGCGCGTGCCAGAGCCGAACGCGCTAACGAGACACGCCGCGCCGCTTCTGCAGCGCAGGCCGGAGGAACCGCGCGGGTCCCGAGGAGCAGAACGCGTTAGACATTAGATGCCCGTCCTAACGAGCGGATTCGTCTGTTTTAGCGGCTCCCGTTGCTAAGAGGTGCATAAATTGAGCGCCGCTAGAATGGGTCATAATGAAAAGCTTTAGATGCCGCTCTCCGGGCACCGCTCGACCTCTCGGTCATTCCAGCACGGTGGAAATAAAACAGCGGCGAGTGTATTAGGTGCCAGCCGCCCGCCCGGGCGACATCAGTCAGACTTAGAGCCGCTTAAGTATTCAACAGCAAACAAAACAGCCACGTAAAAAGCTTTATTTGTCTTGCTGTAATTGACTGGAGCTAAATGAACGGCTGAAGCGAGGAGGCGCGGGCCACGACTTCATCACGTCAAAGACGGCCGGTGGTTTATGCAGACAAACCATAAAATAATGCATAACTGTCAGGAGAGAGCAGTGCGCAGGATGAAGCGCATTAGTATAATAACATTACACACACACGTCCCAGTGAATAATAGCACTCATTTCTACACATTGTCGCATGTGAACTTTAATTCTTTACACTCCTCGCAGGATTTGGCGGCTGAAACTGTGTCAACGAAACCCGAACGCGTCCCGATTAGACAGGGAACGGAGGGCGCACGATTCTACCATGGAACATAAGACAGAAAACAGAACCCCCTAAAATAATGAGAAAATCCCCCGGAGAGATCAAAAATAATCAACAATGTCAAAAAAAAAAAAAAATAGTGTTATAATAGAGACGAATGGTGGCGCTTTTATTTATTCCGATTCAAAACTGATTTCAGTCAGTATAACTGAGTGAGAGAGTGGGTAAAAGAGTAAGCGAAAGAGCGGGTGAGACAGCGGGTGAGAGAGTGTGTGAGGGAGTGAGTGAGTGAGTGAGTGAGAGAGAGTGGGTAAGTGAGTGAAAGAGTGAGTGAGAGTGTGAGGGAGTGGGTGAGTGAGAGAGAGAGTGGGTGAGTGAGTGAGAGAGAGAGTGGGTGAGTGAGTGAGAGAGTGAGAGAGAGAGTGAGTGAGAGAGTGAGTGAGTGAGAGAGAGAGTGGGTGAGAGAGAGAGTGGGTGAGTGAGTGAGAGAGAGTGGGTAAGTGAGTGAAAGAGTGAGTGAGAGTGTGAGGGAGTGAGAGAGAGAGTGGGTGAGTGAGTGAGAGAGAGAGTGGGTGAGTGAGTGAGAGAGTGAGAGAGAGAGTGGGTGAGAGAGTGAGTGAGAGAGAGAGTGGGTGAGTGAGTGAGAGAGAGAGTGGGTGAGTGAGTGAGTGAGAGAGTGAGAGAGAGAGTGGGTGAGAGAGTGAGTGAGAGAGAGAGTGGGTGAGAGAGTGGGTGAGAGAGTCACTTGTCAGAGCGCTCACAGTGCAGGTCCCAAGCCTGGAAAGAATCCACGTGTCAGGAAGGGCATCCAGGGTAAAATGAGGATATGAGTACCAGATCTACTGCAGCCAATAATAAACTTAGTGCCTGTAAAGGCTGGAGCAACTTGTTTGTTTACATTCTGTACTTCCTATTGGGGGAGGTTTGATTAACACATTGATCACATCACTGACAATCACCACCACTGACTGATGATCACCATATTGCTGATGTTTACCACTACTGACAATCACCATTGACAATCATCACCACACCACTAATGATCACGACCACTGACAATCTATACACCACTGACAATCACCACACCACTGATGATCACCACCACCACACCACTGACCTAGGATCACCATATCACTGACAATCATCACACCACTGACTGATGATCACCACATCGCTGACGATTACCACCACACCACTGACTGATGATCACCACATCGCTGACGATTACCACCACACCACTGACTGATGATTATCACCACACCACTGACTGATGATCTCCACATCGCTGACGATTACCACCACACCACTGACTGATGATCTCCACATCGCTGACGATTACCACCACACCACTGACTGATGATCTCCACATCGCTGACGATTACCACCACACCACTGACTGATGATCTCCACATCGCTGACGATTACCACCACACCACTGACTGATGATTATCACCACACCACTGACTGATGATCTCCACATCGCTGACGATTACCACCACACCACTGACTGATGATTATCACCACACCACTGACTGATGATCTCCACATCGCTGACGATCACCACCACACCACTGACTGATGATCATCACCACATCACTGACTGATGATCTCCACATCGCTGACGATTACCACCACACCACTGACTGATGATCACCACATCACTGACTGACAATCACCACGTCGCTGACAATCACCACCACACCACTGACTGACAATCACCACGTCGCTGATGATCACCACCACCACACCACTGACTGAGGATCACCATATCACTGACAATCATCACCACTGACAATCTCCACACCACTGACTGATGATCTCCACACCACTGACTGACGATCATCACACCACTGATCACCATATCGCTGACGATCACAACCACACCACCACTGACGATCACCATATCACTGACCAACATCACCACTGAAAATCACCACACCACCAACAATCACCACCACACCACTGATGATCACCACCACTGATGATCACCACACCACTGACTGACAATCATCACACCACTGACTGACAATCATCACCACACCAGCGCTGATGATTACCATATCACTGACGATCATTACCACTGACAATCACCACAACAGCACTGACCACTACCACACCACTGACTGATGATCATCACCACATCACTGACTGATGATCTCCACATCGCTGACGATTACCACCACACCACTGACTGATGATCACCACATCACTGACTGACAATCACCACGTCGCTGACAATCACCACCACACCACTGACTGACAATCACCACGTCGCTGATGATCACCACCACCACACCACTGACTGAGGATCACCATATCACTGACAATCATCACCACTGACAATCTCCACACCACTGACTGATGATCTCCACACCACTGACTGACGATCATCACACCACTGATCACCATATCGCTGACGATCACAACCACACCACCACTGACGATCACCATATCACTGACCAACATCACCACTGAAAATCACCACACCACCAACAATCAACACCACACCACTGATGATCACCACCACTGATGATCACCACACCACTGACTGACAATCATCACACCACTGACTGACAATCATCACCACACCAGCGCTGATGATTACCATATCACTGACGATCATTACCACTGACAATCACCACAACAGCACTGACCACTACCACACCACTGACAACCACCACAGAACCAAAACCACACCCCTGACACATTGAACACAGCACTGACGATCTCCACACCACCACTGACAGTCACCACCACAACAATGACAATCTACATACCACCACTACTGACGATCACCACTAAGAATCATCACTAAATTCTGCATGAAAATATTTAAATGCATTTCGAGGCTCAAACTGCAGACAGAACAGAGAGCGATTTGTTCTCACTGCTGAACAACGAATAAAGGAACGTCTGGAGATTAGTCCCGACACCGCGCCCCCGGCACCGTGCCCCCGCCACGGCCGCGCCCGACACCCGCCGGAGAAAACAGAGAACCTGTCAAGCCGATCACCTGAAATGTGGAGAAACCTGCGCGCGGTAGCTCTGAACGCCGGTTTAATTAGCGTGACAAAGAAGCGGCTCAGAGAAGCCTTTAATAAAAGGAGCTCATGTTATAATGAGTGCCAGACAGCACAGCACCTGTTTGTGCCTAATTATTACCCACAATGCACCGGCTCGGAACAATAACTCATCGACACAAACACACGCGAAAGATAAACGAATACGGACAAATACGGCAACATGTGAGTAAATCTTACACAACATCATACAGTCCAGAGTACAGTCCACAAGTATTCGGACACCTGAGCGTGAGCATACGGGACATCCCAGTTAAAAAAACAATCGCTATTAAAACAGTGACCTCTATGTGATCCTTTTAGATACAACAACAGCCGCTCTTTTAAGTATGTCTGTTGGAATTTGTGACGATCACAGCTCTGACAATCACACTGCTGACGATCACACCACTGACAATCACCACCACACTACTGACAATCACCACCAAACTACTGACAATCACCACCACACTACTGACAATCACCACCACACCACTGACGATCACCACACTACTGACGATTACCACCACACCACTGACAATCACCGATCACCACACTACTGACAATCACCACCACCACACTACTGATGATCACCACCACCACACTACTGACGATTACCACCACACCACTGACGATCACCGATCACCACACTACTGACAATCACCACCACCACACTACTGATAATCACCACCACACCACTGACGATCACCACACTACTGACGATCACCACCACCACACTACTGATAATCACCACCACTGATGATCACCACACTACTGACAATCACCACCACACTACTGACAATCACCGATCACCACACTACTGACAATCACCATCACCACACTACTGATAATCACCACCACACCACTGACGATCACCACACCACTGACAATCACCACCACAGCACTGACAATCACCACCACAGCACTGACGATCACCACACTACTGACGATTACCACCACACCACTGACGATCACCGATCACCACACTACTGACAATCACCACCACCACACTACTGATAATCACCACCACACCACTGACGATCACCACACTACTGACGATCACCACCACCACACTACTGATAATCACCACCACACCACTGACGATCACCGATCACCACACTACTGATAATCACCACCACACCACTGACAATCACCACACTACTGGCGATCACCACCACCACACTGCTGACGATTACCACCACACCACTGACGATCACCGATCACCACACTACTGACGATCACCACCACCACACTACTGATAATCACCACCACACCACTGACGATCACCACACTACTGACGATCACCACCACCACACTACTGATAATCACCACCACACCACTGACGATCACCGATCACCACACTACTGACGATTACCACCACACCACTGACGATCACCGATCACCACACTACTGACAATCACCACCACCACACTACTGATAATCACCACCACACCACTGACAATCACCACACTACTGGCGATCACCACCACCACACTGCTGACGATTACCACCACACCACTGACGATCACCGATCACCACACTACTGACGATCACCACCACCACACTACTGATAATCACCACCACACCACTGACGATCACCACACTACTGACGATCACCACCACCACACTACTGATAATCACCACCACACCACTGACGATCACCGATCACCACACTACTGACGATCACCACCACCACACTACTGACGATTACCACCACACCACTGACGATCACCGATCACCACACTACTGACAATCACCACCACCACACTACTGATAATCACCACCACACCACTGACGATCACCGATCACCACACTACTGACGATCACCACCACCACACTACTGATAATCACCACCACACCACTGATGATCACCACCACAACACTGATGATCACCAGCACACTACTGACGATCACCACCACACCACTGACGATCACCACCATACCACTGATGATCACCACCATACCACTGATGATCACCAACATACCACTGATGATCACCACCATACCACTGATGATCACCACCATACCACTGACAATCACACTACTGATAATCACCACCACAGTACTGATAATCACCACCGCATCACTGACGATCACCAACACACCACTACTGACCACCACTCTACTGACAATTAGAAATAGATTTTTTTTTCTGAATAGAAAAACCGGGACTGGTTCTTAGCTACAGGGCACCCGGTTATACCCAAGGACACTACGCCACTCTGTGCCAGTCTGAAATCTTCCTTTATCACTAATGATCACTGTTCTCTCTGAGAGCTGAAATGATCGGGAGAACCCAGCATGAAATAATCTATACTCAAACACTAGCAGAGTCGCTCTGTACTTTATAACAAAAAATAAAAACCCTCTTTTCATTCATCCGCTGCCATTTTTGTCTCCATGGTGAAAGAAAAAATAGCCCGAGCGGTGCCGGGGTAAAGAAAAGCCTCTTCGGCGCGTAATTTGGCTTTCAAATCTACCTTTCAGAAGTGGAACGGCAATAAGTGAAATGATTTATTGTTACGGCGGAGCTACTCGTGCGGGCTGGAAATGACGGAGGGCACCTTTAGAGAAAGGAAATTCATTATACACTCCAGCTTGAGTGCTGCCGCTTATGAGGACGTCCGGCGGCGCGGCCAGACAATGGACAGAGCTTCACCGTCACGTCAGAACAGGACTGGTCGTGTTTTTTTTTGTTTTTTTTTACAGCTGATTCATTTCTGCTTCATATAAAGCCAGTGGTAGCTGAGGTACTGGACTATTAATCAGAAGGTTGCTGGTTCAAGCCTCACCCCAAACCCTTAACCCTCAAAGCTTTAAATGTGACCTGATGTAGGTGAGTCCTGTTCACTGTTATTAAATAAAAGATTGAATAAAAAACTAAATATAAACAAGGCGTAAGTGTAACGTATACTTTTACAATAATACTATTATATATATCAAACTATATAAAATGAGTATAACACTACTACTAGGATAATAATATATACTATAAAACAGGGTATATGTATTATATTAATATAACTCTATAGAAGTACACTCTATACTTCTAGTATACTGATGTGTACCATATTAAATACAATGTATATGCAGTATGCTATATATATTATACTGTATATAATATATTGTATTATATGAAAAGTACATGTATACTCCTAGTATTCTGTACAGTATATACACTAGATCAGTATACTATATTATATAAGTACACTGTATACTCCCAGTATATTGATATGTACCATATTATCTACAATACAAAATGTACATTAGTACACTATATTATATTTTATAAGTTCACTTTATACTCATAGTATACCAATATGTTCCAAATTATATATAGTATATATTCTTAGTATGCTAATACATACCAAATTACTATTACAAGCTCAGTGTATACACATAGAATGTACTATATTGTATAAATAATGTATGTACTCAATAATAGTACAATGTGTAACTAACATATACTCTATTATTTTTGTACAATTATAGAGTACAATAACAATAATGACGTTTACTTTATTATTATGTAGGTACTCTAATAGTATACTATATAATTAACATATACTCTGTTAGAAGGTACTCTATATTAGTGTTTTATATAACTAACATATATTCAGTTATACATTGTACTACTGTATTATAGAGTAGAATTGTAATAATGATGACATATACTCTATTAGTATGTATTTACTCTTTATTAGTATACTATATAACTAACAAATACTTAGTTATACATTGTACTATTATAGAGTACATTGAAGTAAATATCATCGTGGTTATTATATTTATCTGAGAATAAGGAAACTCACTTTTTGAGGGAAATGGGCCAGGTTGGTGTGACAGAAGAACCCTGAGCCCTTGAGCCAACAGTCTCTCACCACAGTGGAGCAGGAAGGTTTCAGCTGTTTGTGTGTTTTTCTCTCTCAGTAATCACAGCGATTTAAACCGTCCGTCACCACAGTCGTGGTTCCTCTCAAAACTTTTCACTTCACCTCCTGAATTAAGTAGCTGCTAACATTCACATTCCGATGCCAATCTGAAGTGCCAGCTTTTAAAGAAATCTCAGGTGCTCCTCTCACATCTTCTTCCTGCTTCTTCTTTCCTTTATTGCATGAAAGTGTTCAGGTTCTGCATGTTCTGAATTTTTGATGTTTTTTTTGAGGGTCAGAAATCTCAAGCTCATGCCAGCTCGGCCAGTAACGGGCACAATGCCACTCGCTAATGCTGCTCACATTCTGCTGTTTTGTTTATTTGTATTAAGTAAGTGAGGAGAGTCTCATCTCACGCTTTAAACACTGTTTTTCTCTTACATAATGTTTGGCTGTAAATACCGTCTGATGGATGCTGCCCACGAGGTGAGCTGAGAATGGAACGCTGTAGGGCAGAGGCGCATCTAAAAAAATGCCATGCTAGTCTGGATTAGTAAATAATAATAATAAACAAGCTAAAAGAAATAGAGTCATTTACAGGACACAGAGAATCTCTGAATATTCATTTAAAATAATATGTATTATATAATAATTTAGTCATGTCCAATTCCCGCTTGTGAATCTGTCTTTGTGTTCAATCCGTGGCCACTTTTTATCACCTGGCAGTGTTGGGTTCCCATAAAGAGCTACACAAAGCTCCATGTTACCACACACACACACACACACACACACACACACACACACACACTGCGCCTTTTCCTCTTAGTCTTTTACTAATAGAATAGTACTATACACTATTATATATATAGTTTGTACTCTATATTAGCAAACTATATAATAGTAGCATATCATTACTACTAGGATCGTATATTACAGTATATACTATAATATATATTGTGTATTTTAAATAAAGATACTACTATATAAGTACACTGTATACTCCAAGTATGTATGTAGCATATTATATACAATATATACTCTACATTACTATATTATATTAGTACACTGTATACTCCTAGTATACTTACATGTAGTATATTATATACAGTATATACTCTACAATACTATATTATATTAGTACACTGTATACTCCTAGCATACTTATATGTAGTATATTATATACAGTATATACTCTACAATACTATATTATATTAGTACACTGTATACTCCTAGCATACTTATATGTAGTATATTATATACAGTATATACTCTACAATACTATATTATATTAGTACACTGTATACACCTAGCATACTTATATGTAGCATATTATATACATTAAATACTGCCAATTTGTATCATATTATATACAGCATATACTCTAGATTAGTATACTAGATTATATAATAAGTACACTATACTTTTATTATACTTATATGTAGCACATTATTTACAGTATATACTCCAGGTTAGTATACTATGTTATAATATATAAGTTTATTAATAATATGTGTGTAATTAAGAGCAATTTTATGATAGTAATTGATGAATAATAACATTCTAGCACCTACAATCTGCTGCTTAATGTAAAGATGTGAATGAAGATAATTATAGATACATATAAACACACACACACACACACACACACACAGCTCCTTATCACGGCGTAAATAAGGTTCGAATCCCTCCTCCTCCGTTTCCTCTCAGTCATCACAGTTTTCTAAAGTTTATCACGCCGTCAGCGTAAACCTACGCTGCATTATAAAACAGACGAAGCCAAAATCTGGACCAAACGACACGTCGTTTCTATTCAGACTCGACGTACCGCCACACTGCCCGGATAGAGACGGAACTAAACACCATCAGACAAATCAAACGCTTTAACGACAGCAAAACATCAGACGTCTCAGCTCAGCTTCTCATAAATATTTAAAAAGCTCTCGGTGCGTTAGAACCTCACCAGTGGGCTTCTGTGGTCTTAGAAACAAGAAAAGCAGAAATAAAAGTGAGCCGGGACAAAACGCCAGGCTTTAACACCACCACAGAAGCATTCAGAGTAAAACGCTGATACGCTGGGAGGCCAAAAGTGTGTGGACACGTCTAAAACTGTTGTTATGCATATTGTTAACAGGGCTACAGTTCCAGTGTAATTGTGTCCTGGGAAACAAAACAAAGTCCATACAGACCCAGTCTGACAAATGAGTTCGTTTAGTTAGAGTTAGTATTTACACCGATCAGCCATAACATTAAAACCACCTCCTTGTTTCTACACTCAGTGTCCATTTTATCAGCTCCACTTACCATATAGGAGCACTTTGTAGTTCTACAATTACTGACTGTAGTCCATCTGTTTCTCTACATGCTTTGTTAACCCCCTTTCACCCTGTTCTTCAATGGCCAGGACCCCCACAGGTCCACCACAGAGCAGGTATTATTTAGGTGGTGGATGATTCTCAGCACTGCAGTGACACTGACATGGAGTGCTTTACTGTCCCTTCACTGCTGCAACACTGTGAATTTCCCCACTGTGGGACTAATAAAGGATTATCTTATCTTATGTTAGTGTGTGTTGTGCTGGTATAGCGCTGCTGGAGTTTTTAAATACCGTGTCCACTCACTGTCCACTCTATTAGACACTCCTACCTAGTCGGTCCACCTTGTAGATGTAAAGTCAGAGACGATCGCTCATCTATTGCTGCTGTTTGAGTCGGTCATCTTCTAGACCTTCATCAGTGGTCACAGGACGCTGCCCACGGGGCGCTGTAGGCTGGATATTTTTGGTTGGTGGACTACTCTCAGTCCAGCAGTGACAGTGAGGTGTTTAAAAACTGCATCAGCACTGCTGTGTCTGATCCACTCATACCAGCACAACACACACTAACACACCACCACCATGTCAGTGTCACTGCAGTGCTGAGAATCATCCACCATCTAAATAATACCTGCTCTGTGGTGGTCCTGTGGGGGTCCTGACCATTGAAGAACAGGGTGAAAAATGGACTACAGTCAGTAATTGTAGAACTACAAAGTGCTTCTATATGGTAAGTGGAGCTGATAAAATGGACAGTGAGTGTAGAAACAAGGAGGTGGTTTTAATGTTATGGTTGATCGGTGTATGTAGTCATGTACAGTGTAAATAGTACTGTGATGTTTTTCAGGATGATGTAAGTGTTAGATATGAACTCCTGAGTGATTCTATTAATCATTTATTTACATTTTTTAAGTAAATTATTTCTTTGCTCACTAATAGATTGTTTTTCACTAACAGTGTCCTCATGGTGATCTATTCCGGACATGATCCCGACCCCCGGGCGCTGGCACCAGGCCTGGGAACAGGCCGCTCGCTCCCGATGCCATCTGTGATAATTACCCGCTCCTTGGCGCTTTGGCGGCACTGGCAGTCATTTAGCTTTTTTTTTTTACGCTGTATTGAACTTGTATATTAGAGTCTGTCATCTGTCAGGTTTGAGTATTAAATTAATACTGCACACACACACACACACACACACACAGACTATTAAAAATACATTAACAATACATTACCCCACCCCGCCCTAACCCCCCTCCATACCCCCCGGGCTACAATCTGCACTCGCCGCTATGAGAAGACGATACAATTACAGTTTGCTAAACACCAGCTTTCATTTGTCTTGCAAGTACTGACAGTTTCATTGCTCCTGTTGGGCCCTCAAGCAAGGCTCGAACCTTCTCGGCTCCAGGCTGACCATGCGCTCTTATTCCAGCTTCCAAACAACAGGCAGTTGTAGCCTAGCGGTTAAGGTACTGGACTAGTAATCAGAAGGTGGCTGGTTTAAACCTCACCAGGTTGCCACTGTTGGGCCCTTGAGCAAGGCCCTTAACCCTCAAGTGCTTAGACTGTGTACGGTAAGTCGCTTTGGATTATTTTAGCACTTTTAATTACATTAATTAAAGGACATCACAAGGACAAACATAAAAAGCCCTGGATGCTCAGGTGGAACAGCAGTAAACAACACAAGCACACCAGTCCTGAGACCTCAAGCTCTGCTATCGACCGGCTGGGCGTCTACACAGACACACGCAGGCTTCTGTGTGTCTGTAGGGGGAGACGGTTATCGCTGGTATAAGTGCGATCTATGCTGTCTTGCGCATGGATAGTCACGCACTGATCTCCATTATTCCCCGTCTCTGTGCAGTAGCATCAACCAGCCAGCAGAGGTCGTAACTGCAGCAGTGTTGATGATGAATTATAAATCCATCAATATAAGTTTTATGTCTAAGTCTCAGTCCAGAGGCAGATCATCTTGGATGCTAACGTGATCTTAATTCAATAACATTCATGCTAATTAAATATCGTTAAAAAAGGCTTAAGGTTAGAACGACGTTTGCTCAGACGACGTGTTAAATAAACAATCACACCAACGAAACGAGCCAGAAATCCAACATCATCATCATTCCTTCTCCTGCTGCAGGTCGTGCAGGTTCCCGCCTCAAACCCGTGTCAGCACTTCTCGTCCTTTCTGCTTCATAAACACGGCGGCTTCCTCCATCATCCCGGAATATCTCAGCGTGTGATCGGCTAACTACCTTCTGTTAGTGTTTCTATTACAGCTGATGAAGGACGAGCGCAGGAGAACCTGTGGGGTCTCGTTTCACAGCTGTAATTAAACTCACATCTGTCTCTGGTTAGCGTGGTCATTTCTGTCAGACGGTACGGTGGAGTCACGGCATCACGACGGAGTCACGGCATCACGATGGAGTCACAGCATAACTGCAGAGTCACGGCATCATGGCATCACGGAGGAGTCACGCCATCACGGCAGAGTCACGCCATCACGACGGAGTCATGGCATCACGGCAGAGTCACGGCATCACGATGGAGTCACGGCATCACGGCAGAGTCACGGCATCACGACGGAGTCACGGCATCACGACGGAGTCATGGCATCACGGCAGAGTCATGGCATCATGGCATCACGGAGGAGTCACGCCATCACGGCAGAGTCAGAGCATTATGACGGAGTCATGGCATCATGGCATCACGGCAGAGTCACGGCATCACGACGGAGTCACGGCATCACGGCAGAGTCACGGCATCACGACTGAGTCACGGCATCACGACGGAGTCACGGCATCACGGCAGAGTCACGCCATCACGGCGCTTCTATTCCCTCATTTCAGGTCAGAAAAACACTTTAACAAACTGCACACTCAACAGCACCTCCAACTGTCTGGTCAAGAGAAATACAGAAAGCCAAAAGCCCCAAAAGGGTTAGGCGCCTTGCTCAAGGGTCCGGGATTCAAACCCACAACCTTCTAGTTGGTATACCATAGCCATACCCACTACATTCACATTTTTAGCATTTAGCACACCCTTTTCATTCAAAGTGACTTACAATATACAGTCTAAGCAGTTGAGGGTTAAGGGCCTTGCCCAAGAGCCCAACAGTAACTACTTGGCAGTGGTGGGGCTAGAACCAGCGACCTTCTGATTATTAGTCCAGTACCTTAACTGCTAGGCTACAACTGCCCTAAATCATTACATTTACAATTACAATTATCAATAAATACAATTCAAGCAATTGAGGGTTAAGGGCCTTGCTCAAGGGTCCAACAGTGGCTGCATGGCAGAGCCAGGACTCAAACCCACAACCTTCTAGTTGGCATCCCACAGCTATACCCACTACATTTACACCCTTCATTTTCAGCATTTAACAGACGCTTTTATTCAAAGTGACTTACAGTACTGTGACAGAATACAGTCTAAGCTATTGAGGGTTAAGGGCCTTGTTCAAGGGCCCAACAGTGACAACCTCCTGGTTACTAGTTTAGTACCTATATCATCACATTTACCCAAAGCGTTACACATTTACAATTATCAATGAATACAATTTAAGGAAATTGAAAGTTAAGGGCCTTGCTCAAGGGTCCAACACTGGCTGCATGGCAGAGCCAGGATTCAAACCCACAACCTTCTGGTTGGTATCCCACAGCTCTACCCACTGCCCCTGTATATCAGAATGATATGAAAGTGTACCGCGAGTGCAGCTCTAGATTATTTACACTGACATCGGAACGTCTGCTTAAAATGCAGCTACTAACCTCGCAATTCTCATACCGCCCGCGTGTGTGTGTGTGTGTGTGTGTGAGTGTGTGTGTGTGTCCGTACCCAGCCGATCAATGCAGCAGTGCGACACACTATAGCGTCGGAAAGGTCGAGTCTCGTAGCCGGCGGCGGCGTGAATGTATGAACGATGTGAGGTCGTGTTAATCTGCTGCGCCGCCAAACCTGCATTTCAGCAGAGACGGAGAAACGCGGGCTGCTTGGCACTGAGTAATTGGCACAAACGGGCACGGTGCCCTGCCCTCGTTTAACGGACGCGTTCAGATCCCACCGGCCCTGTTAGCCGACAAGATGATGGACTCGGAAGCACGACTGTGGGCGTACACTGGTTCTGGTGTGTGTGTATCGGCACGGTGATTATCTCAAACAATTGACTTGGTTATTTTTTTGGTTTTATAATAAAGGGGCGTTCCGAACAAAGGGCGTTCCAAATCAGGGGCGTTCCGAATAAAGGGTGTTCCGAATCACAAACGTTCTGAATGACGGACGTTCTGAATGAAAGGTGTTCCAAATCACGGGTGTTCCAAATCACGGGTGTTCCAAATAATGGGTGTCCCGAATGAAGGGTATTCTGAATGAAGGGCGTTCCGAATCACAGGCGTTCCGAATGAAGGGCGTTCCGAATCATGGGTGTTCCGAATGAAGGACGTTCTGAATGAAGAGCGTTCCAAATCATGGGTGTTTCGAATCACAGGCATTCTGAATGAAAGGCGTTCCAAATCACGAGCGTTCCAAATGAAGAGCGTTCTGAATTAAGGGCGCTCCGAATCATGGGTGTTCCGAATCACGGGCATTTAGAATATAGGGTGTTCTAAATAAAAGACTTTCCAAATAAAAAGCGTTCCAAATGGAGGGTGTTCCGAATGAAGGGTGTTCTGAATCACGGGTTCTCCGAATGAAGGCCGTTCCGAATCATGGGTGCTCCGAATCACAAGACATTCCCGAATAAAAGACATTCCAAATTACAAGCGTTCCAAATGAAGGCCGTTCCGAATCATGGGTGCTCCGAATCACAAGACATTCCCGAATAAAAGACATTCCAAATTACAAGCGTTCCAAATGAAGGGTGTTCTGAATCACGGGCGTTCCGAATGAAGGGAGTTCTGAACAAAGGGCGTTCCCGAATCATGGGTGTTCCGAATCACGGGCATTCCAAATAAAGGGCATTTCAAATGAAGGGTGTTCCTAAAGAAGGTCGTTCTGAATGAAGGGTGTTCTGAATAAAGTACAAATTGAAGTTCCGTTATAGCCGAGATCACGTGACTGGCGTGTTGGGAACACAAGGGCGCTGCGTAGGCACATTCCAACCCAGTCTAAAGAAAACCGCAGTTGGTACGAATCAGATGGCATAATCAGACGGAACTGAACTCGCTGACTGCTGAAACGGCACATTATCGTAACCCAATGATGTAAACGCGATGGCATCCCGCACCGCCGTTCCCGCGCACGTACATCCATCAAATATTACTAATAACTGCACTTGGCGCTGACGCCGCTCTCTATTGCATTAGGACGGGAGCTGGACGCCAGCGCTGACCTTGGGCAAGCGTTCAGCACAACAGACGCTCGCTAATTAGATTCTGGCAGCGCGGGACCGGAGCGTTTTTATATCCCGCCGTAAACGGAAGGGTCCGGAGCGGGACGATGGCGGAATAAACATCTCGGCTTTTAATTTAATAATCCTCACCAGCGCCGGTGCGGGACCGGGCGAGAGGTCGCCCCCCAGAGCCGGATCTGAGCTCCGTTCTGGCGAAAATTCTCAACCGGCGACGCCAACTGGCATTCCAGCTTCGGTAAGAACCGCGAGCCAAAAATCAGACGCTAATTAAGATGCACGGCAAAGCACATGCTAGCGGCGATCGATGGCAAATCCGCGCAGGCCTCCCACTATGTTTGTACCGTGACTTCGGGATGCATAAGAAGCGGGCGCATACTGTGGGCGCGTGATTAGGAATTCTGAGCGAGGGATTTAATGTAAAACTCAGCATGTACAGATTAGAGGAGCAGCGTTCCTCCTGCAGGCCAGACTTAGCCGCGCACTTATTCCCCGTTTCCCCAATAACCTTCAACACGTGGAATATTGAGTAGAGCCGACTCGTACTCGCCGGGTTCAGTTCTGCGCAGGTAAACAGCGGCTTGTTTACTCTGTTAAATCTGTTTTTCCCGCAGCCGCGTTCGGTCCTTGAGCAGAATCTCAGCTCTCCATATTCTCGCTATTTTAGAAGCGACGGTTCAGGGCCGCTCCGGTGGCGCAGCGGTTCTAAAATGCTTTAACTTCTTCTCGGGTTTGTAAGGATTCCTTTAGAATCTGTGCAGCACGTCATCAAGCAGAGAAACATTCATCTAGAGCTGAATTAATTTACATTCTGTCATTCTTTATTTAATCTTTATTTAATAAAATTCTTTATTTAATCTATAACTTAAATATGCACATAATTTTATTACAGAATCTCAGCTCTCGATAGTTTTGCTTTTTAAGCAAGTGGTGCATCAGTGCTAAAATGCCAACATGCCACCACAGAGAGCTTGAATTTCGATGTGCTACCAGCCTAAGAGCGTTCAACACAAACTATTGAACAATGATATTGATATTAATAAGTAATATATAAGTACAGATTTATTTATTTATTAGTGTGATTGCTTATTATCCGTTTGTCTTATTATTATTGTATTATTATTTTAATTAATATTATTATTTATTATTATTATTTTATTGTTATAATTTAATTAATATTTTATAAGTAGTTATTATAATTATTATTATTTTATTTTATTGTTATTATTATTATCCTGGATGCTGATTATTTATTATTATTATTGTTATTATTATTAATATTTCACCCATTTTTTTCTCGCTTCTTTCACACATACAGAGCGCAGTATCAGGTATGGAGGGTCACGCAATGCCACCCGTGATCGGCCACCCCTTGTACAGTGCTTCGACCGGTCAGCAGAGGTCGTAGCTGCCCAGCAAAGAGAAACCCTGTTTCATCAATCAACCCTCCCTCTACAGGCACACTGATATTCCACCCCGAGCTCTTGGCACTAGTGTGTTTTATCGCTGCTCTACCCGAGCGCCCAGTAAAGTAACGAGTCGGACATCCCTGATTTATTAATGCACGATGGAAGAACTGAACATTCATGCTCAGCGTTGCACTGACGTCGTGTGTGATCAATAATGTTGACACCAGCGTAAATAAATCAATAATATTTGGACAATAAGCAATTAACCAAATGGCTTTTTTATTTATGTCCTGCTTGTAGTTTCCGTTTGCAAAGATAGATAGCTCGAGTCACTGCAGCGTTAAATACAGACGTCCACAAACCCCGCTGAATCTCTAAATCACGTCCAGCTATTTATACTCATATTTAGGATTGAATTTTAAACACCCACCTCACTGCATCTGGCTAATCATGCAGCTGTTTTGTCTTTAGGTTCTGAATTATCGGCTCTCGTGCTCGTGTTTGTATGCGAGTCATAAAATATCTAATGAATCTTTCATAAATATTTAATTCATTGAAATGCGTCTGTAAACACCGCGCCATTCAATAGCGCTTAGTTTCAGCTCGGGGAATTGAGGCGCATTCGAACGCAGCTCGAGAAGCTCCACGCTACGCTGCGTGTTCGGCCGGCGTGGACGTACGCCGAGGTGACGCCGGGCCTCATTAGGGAAATTCCTTTTTCTTTTTTTCCTCTGGATCGACGTACATGCCTGTTCGTGTTCTAAATGGCTTTTTAATTAGCTTGTAATAAACAAGGCTGAAGCGTCAAAGCGTCGCGGCAATTACCGACGAGGTTTAAAAAGCAGCTCGAGCGTTCTCTAAATGTCCACCGTATATCGCTGTGGGCTTTATGACCCTTCACCGAGCCTCAGTTCTCAGTCAGGAGCGTTTCTGAGACACGCCGGGCGTTCCTCGTTGTGTTTTTATCTCCCATCCATGAGCCAGACTAGTAGAAAGAGGTAAAATGCATGAACAGGGTGCAGTGGGCAAACATTTTGGTTTAAGGGTCACACTGGGGCTCAACCAGTAGCAGATAAGGGGGATAAACTGTATAAAAGACATGTGAAACTCATTACCTAAGAAGTAAAAATTATCAACCTACGTTATTTAGTTTAATTTGATTCATAGTTTAAAAGTTTTATTTATTGTTTGAATCATTTTGTATTGTTGATTCACTGACTGATTCACAGTTTGATTGTTGATTCACTAATTGATTCATTGATTGATTCACAGTTCGATTGTTGATTCACTAATTGATTCACAGTTCGATTGTTGATTCACTAATTGATTCACAGTTTAATAGTTTTATTTATTGTTGATTCACAGTTTAATTGTTGATTCACTGATTGATTCACTAATTAATTTACAGTTTGATTGTTGATTCACTAACTGATTCACAGTTTAATAGTTTTATTTATTGTTGATTCACTGAATGATTTACTGGTTGATTCACTGATTGATTCACTGATAGATTTACAGTTTAATTATTTTATTTATGGCTTGATTCACAGTTTAATAGTTTTATTTATTGTTGAATCACAGTTTAATTGTTGATTCACTGATTGATTCACTAATTAATTCACAGTTCAACTGTTGATTCACTAACTGATTCACAGTTTAATAAATGTATTTATTGTTGATTCACTGGTTGATTCACTGATAGATCCACAGTTTAATTATTTTATTTACGGCTTGATTAATGGTTTAATAGTTGTATTTATTGTTTGATTAAACTGACCGAGTCCTTTTCGTGTTTGTAAGGATTCCTTTAGAATCTGTGCAGCACATCAGTCAAACAGAGAAACATTCACCTCCTGCTGGATTCATTTATATTCTGTCCTTTTTTTAAACGTATAACTTAAATTCCTCTGCAGAAGCTGTAAAATATGCACATGATTTTATTATAAATAAACTCCGCGCAGGCCCACGTTCACTGAGTAATTCGGTTACCAGGCAGCCATCAGAAAGGCTCCTCTCCCCTGGCGCTGCAGTCGATATCTATTTCAGGATGATTTGCTCAGCGTCTAACAACCCCAGCGACTGAACGCCACCAACAATCTCATGGAGGAGCCGTCGCACGATAAACCGCCGGCCGAGGGGTGCAGCCGGCCTGCGTGGAGGGGAGCCAGAGCCCCCGTTAGAGGACTCGCCGAAAACATGTGGTGTTTAACACCTCCTATAAAACACACACACACACACACACACACACACACACACACACACACACACTTTCTCCAGGCGGCGTATCGACGGCGCATGTAAATTCAGCTCTTTATGCAGCCGACTGGTCGTCCGTAAATCAGAACGCTGACGGGTTTACTCACCCCGCCGTGATTTACTGACCGCCGGAGTTACTGCAGTACAAGCAGAGATACAATCACTGACTGACATGATGTTACAGCTGAAAACACACACACACACACACACACACATTTTCCTCCATCGTGTGGACCAGTGGGTCTGTTCCACGACATCTCCAGCTCTTGAGTTCGAATCTTAGCTCTGCTCTTCTGGAGTGTGCCTGTGGGAATCTGTGCCTATTCACTTCAGCATTCAGGAGGTCCCCCCCCACACACACACACACACACACACACATTGTCCTCCACACGTCTCCAGCTCAGAAGTTCGAATCTCAGTTCTGGTAACGGCCGATCGGGCGCCTATACAGACGGGGTGGACGATGGGTCTGCTCTTCTGGAGTGTGTCTGTGGGAATCTGTGCCTATTCAGTCATGCATTTAGGAAGTCATGGACACAGTCCACATTCCAATTCATCCCAAAGTTGTTCTGAGAAGCATCTCAAGCTCATCTAATCACGTCTTTACTGTGACCCTGTGCACACAGCGAGATCCATAATGTTAGAAAGGGAAAGGAGCTTCCCTAAACTGTTGCACATATTTTAGGTCATTCCCAGGGTCTCTACTTTGTAGTTTGCATGTTCTCACTGTGTCTACATGGGTTTCCTCCTGGTGCTCCAGTTTCCTCACACAAGTCAGGAAAACTAGAGATACAAAAATTACCCTAAGTGTGTGTGTGTTTGTGAGTGTGTGTGTGTGTGTGTGTGTGTTTGTGTGTGTGTGTGTGTGTGTGTGAGTGTGTGTGTGTTTGTGAGTGTGTGTGTGAGTGTGTGTGTGTGTGTTTGTGAGTGTGTGTGTGTGTGTGTGTGTGTGTGTGAGTGTGTGTGTGTTTGTGAGTGTGTGTGTGAGTGTGTGTGTGTGTGTGTGTGAGTGTGTGTGTGTTTGTGTGTGTGTGTGTGTGTGTGTGTGTGTTTGTGTGTGTGTGAGTGTGTGTGTGTGTGTGTGTGTGTGTGTGTGAGTGTGTGTGTGTGTGTGTGTGAGTGTGTTTGTGAGTGTGTGTGTGTGTGAGTGTGTGTGTGTGTGTGAGTGTGTGTTCCCTGTGATGGACTGGTCACTAGTCCGGAGTGTTCCCTGCCATGACAGAATAAATCGGTTGTAAAACACACAAGAAAATAAATGAATGAATAAGTGAAGCAGAGCGTGTGACGTCAGCAGTCCATTTTCCGCGTCCGTGTTTGTCTCAGGAATTCATCGCTCTTCTGTCGGGTAAGAAAAGGCGGCGAGAGGGAACCAGCGCACTTAAGTGTTCCAGCGGCCCTTAGTGCTATTTATTACGTTTCCCACAGAGCCAGGCTAAGTGCCCACATGTAATTACACCCATTGATCTTTTCCACTGCCATGACCAGCCAAGATGAAGCTCCGTGTATACGTATATAGTTTTTATTCAATTCTCCCATTCTGCGTTCTGCGTGACTCAAAGTTTATTATTTAAAGGACGTCACTTAGCAGCGGGCGACTCTGTTCCCGCCCGTACGCCCTCGCACCCTCTCGGCGGTGACGTCAGGGCCGCAGCACGGCGGTGGAGGCTGCTGTTATCTTCGCTATTTCAGTGTGTCTATCTCTAAAACCTGAATCAATGGATCAGTAAATTACAGCCACACTACGAAGCGACGACTGTTACTCACACCGGGGTGAGCAGAGGTGACCGTACGGGAGGACATCAACAACATCAACAACCTGTTACACCCTCCAACCATCGAGTCTACAACCACACACAAAGCTCTCAAGATATTTCCTACCATCACGTTTCCTCTGTTGTTTTATTACTGAGTCACAGTTTGATTGATGATTCACTAACTGATTCACATCTGATTGTTTTATTTACTGTTTGATTCAGTTTGATTGTTGATTCAATGATTGATTCAAAATTTCATTGTTGATTCACAGCTTGATTTACAGCTTCATTGTTGAATTGCTGCTTGATTCACAATTTAATTGTTGCTGTACTGACTGATTCTCAGTTTGATTCACAGGTCGATTGTTGATTCACTGCTCGATTCACAGTTTGATTGTTTTATTTACTATATGAATCACAGTTTTCTGTTGATTGATTCACTGACTGGATTACAGTTTGATTCAATAGTTTAATTGTTCAATCACTGCTTGATTCACTGCATGACTGTTGATTCATTGATTGATTCACAGTTTGGTTGCTTTATTTACTGTTTGATTCACTTATTCACAGCTTGATTGTTGATTCACTGACTGATTCACAGTTTGATTGTTTAACTTACTGTTTGATTCACAGTTTTTATTGTTGATTCACTGATTGATTTACATTCGATTCACAGTTCGACTGTTGAATCACCGCTTGTTGTACACTTTGATTCACAGTTTGTTGATTCACTGACAGATTCGCAGTTTGATTCACAGGTCTATCGTTAATTCACTGACTGGATTACAGTTTGATTCAGTAGTTTAATTGTTAATTCATTGATTGATTCACAGTTTAATTCACAGTTTGGTTGCTTTATTTACAGTTTGATTCACTGATTCACAGCTTAATTGTTTTATTACTGTTTGATTCACAGTTTTTATTGTTGATTCACAGATTGATTTACATTCGATTCACAGTTTTACTGTTGAATCACCGCTTGTTGTACAGTTTGATTCACAGTTTGATTGTTTGATTCACAGTTGGTTGATTCACTGACAGATTCGCATTTTGATTCACAGGTCGATCGTTAATTCACTGACTGGATTACAGTTTGATTCATAGTTTAATTGTTCAATCACTGCTTGATTGCTTGATTGTTGAATCCTTGACTGATTCACATTTTGATTTACAGTTTGATTGCTTTAATTACTGTTTGATTCACAGCTTGATTGTTAAATCACTGTTTAAATCAAAGTTTGATTCACAGTTATTTGTGGATTTATTGACTGATTCACAGTTTGATTCATAGTTTAAGTGTTGGTTTACTGTTTGTTTCATTTGAATCACAGTTTTTATTGTTGGTTCACTGACTAAATTACAGTTTGATTCATAGTTTAATTGTTGATTCACAGCTTGATTTTTGACTCATCTAAAATTGATTGCTGATTTACTGACTGATTCAGTTTGATTCACAGTTTGATTCACAGTTTGATTGTTTTATCTGCTGTTCGAATCACAGTTTTTATTGCTGATACACTGATTGTTTATACTTTTAAGGGTCGCTGTGAAACCAAAGTCGATTCTTGAAACACTTGAGCTAACACACACACACACTCACAGAGTCACAGGTCTGAGTGTACCATCCTCATGTGGGTAATGAATATGCTGCTGATATTTTCTTTGACTGATGGCTCATTGATTCATTGTTTGATTCACTGTTTAATTGTTGATTCAGTGATTTATTGCTAGTTGATAAGCATTTATACTTTTGAGGACTGTATGTATGAAACAACCATTATGAACAACACACACACACACACACACACACACACACACACACAGTGCTACCTAGGCTTTATTACTAAATAGTTCACTGATTCACTGTTTGATTTCATCTTCCATATAATATATATATATATATACAGTGTATCACAAAAGTGAGTACACCCCTCACATTTCTGCAGATATTTAAGTATATCTTTTCATGGGACAACACTGACAAAATGACACTTTGACACAATGAAAAGTAGTCTGTGTGCAGCTTATATAACAGTGTAAATTTATTCTTCCCTCAAAATAACTCAATATACAGCCATTAATGTCTAAACCACAAGCAACAAAAGTGAGTACACCCCTTAGTGAAAGTTCCTGAAGTGTCAATATTTTGTGTGGCCACCATTATTTCCCAGAACTGCCTTAACTCTCCTGGGCATGGAGTTTACCAGAGCTTCACAGGTTGCCACTGGAATGCTTTTCCACTCCTCCATGACGACATCACGGAGCTGGCGGATATTCGAGACTTTGCACTCCTCCACCTTCCGCTTGAGGATGCCCCAAAGATGTTCTATTGGGTTTAGGTCTGGAGACATGCTTGGCCAGTCCATCACCTTTACCCTCAGCCTCTTCAATAAAGCAGTGGTCGTCTTAGAGGTGTGTTTGGGGTCATTATCATGCAGGAACACTGCCCTGCGACCCAGTTTCCGGAGGGAGGGGATCATGCTCTGCTTCAGTATTTCACAGTACATATTAGAGTTCATGTGTCCCTCAATGAAATGTAACTCCCCAACACCTGCTGCACTCATGCAGCCCCAGACCATGGCATTCCCACCACCATGCTTGACTGTAGGCATGACACACTTATCTTTGTACTCCTCACCTGATTGCCGCCACACATGCTTGAGACCATCTGAACCAAACAAATTAACCTTGGTCTCATCAGACCATAGGACATGGTTCCAGTAATCCATGTCCTTTGTTGACATGTCTTCAGCAAACTGTTTGCGGGCTTTCTTGTGTAGAGACTTCAAAAGAGGCTTCCTTCTGGGGTGACAGCCATGCAGACCAATTTGATGTAGTGTGCGGCGTATGGTCTGAGCACTGACAGGCTGACCCCCCACCTTTTCAATCTCTGCAGCAATGCTGACAGCACTCCTGCACCTATCTTTCAAAGACAGCAGTTGGATGTGACGCTGAGCACGTGCACTCAGCTTCTTTGGACGACCAACGCGAGGTCTGTTCTGAGTGGACCCTGCTCTTTTAAAACGCTGGATGATCTTGGCCACTGTGCTGCAGCTCAGTTTCAGGGTGTTGGCAATCTTCTTGTAGCCTTGGCCATCTTCATGTAGCGCAACAATTCGTCTTTTAAGATCCTCAGAGAGTTCTTTGCCATGAGGTGCCATGTTGGAACTTTCAGTGACCAGTATGAGAGAGTGTGAGAGCTGTACTACTAAATTGAACACACCTGCTCCCTATGCACACCTGAGACCTAGTAACACTAACAAATCACATGACATTTTGGAGGGAAAATGACAAGCAGTGCTCAATTTGGACATTTAGGGGTGTAGTCTCTTAGGGGTGTACTCACTTTTGTTGCCGGTGGTTTAGACATTAATGGCTGTATATTGAGTTATTTTGAGGGAAGAATACATTTACACTGTTATATAAGCTGCACACAGACTACTTTTCATTGTGTCAAAGTGTCATTTTGTCAGTGTTGTCCCATGAAAAGATATACTTAAATATCTGCAGAAATGTGAGGGGTGTACTCACTTTTGTGATACACTGTATATATACTGTATATACTGTATATATATATATATATATATATATATATATATATATATATATATATATTTATATTTGTTCATTTTTAATCCTTTCGTCCCAAAACCGTCTGTACTTGTGAGGGTTGCGGCAGAACCAGAGCCGATCCTAAAAACACCGGGTACGACTACACCCTGAGTGAGACGCCACAGGAGATCATGATGATCCGCTGTGCTGGAACAGTTGCAGGTATTCTCGGAAGCGGAAGGCTTTCCAGGAGATTCTGGAGTGTGTCTTTGGGGATTTGTGCCTATTCAGTCAGGAAAATGTATGTATGTTGGGAAGCCTGTAGTATGTACCGCAGAACACGAATGCAAACAACACAAATACACACCAGGCGCATGTACAGACCTAAAAAAGTGAAGCGGTCGGGACCAAAAGACACTACAGGACCGGTGTTGGTCAGTAAAGTAAGTAAAATAATATACAACACATTTTTATGCATACGCAGCAATGTAGGGTCTGTATAGCAGCAGCTCTGTTAGAAACAAACGTACAAAAATGCTAAATACATTCTCATGACCTCCATTTTCTGCTTTCTGAACGGTGCGACTGTATTAAACAAACGAGTTCCATTAATAAGCAGCACCGTATTTAAAGATCTACTGAGGAACGACCTGCTAATATTTGAAAACATGATTAATCCTCAGATCTTAATTTATCACGTTGGATAACGTCGTCTGTTTCTTCTTCACTGTATTACCAGACTAAACACACACACACACACACACACACACACACACGCTGGATCGCTGGTGTTTGTTTGCATGTCTGAGTTAAGCTCGTAATCTGCTACTAATGTGTTTTCTCAAACGCCGGAACCCTGAACACACCGAGACGAGTCGCACCGGCTGCGTCTGTTAGAATACGTACCGTTTAACATGTATATGAATAACAATAACAAACCCGGGTGCTAACAGTGTCGGTACTCTTATCAGAGGCTGCTGTAACTGCCTTTAATCAACTTTTGGAACATGGCTGCTGGGATTCGCCTTTAGTTAGACCTGGCTTGCAAGCGTGTGCTCCAGACTTGTATTTGACTGTATTATTTCTCCACCACACTTTACAGCTGGCACAATATATGCAAGTCTGTAGCATTACCCTGGTACCTACTCATAAGCTGCTCCAGAACCCAATGGTGGTGTGCTTTCTACCACCTAACAGCTCTGTTTGAGTATATGAAGCTCCAGATGAACATTATTTTGTACCAAGAGCTTAAAACCATCAACCCTTCCAGCTTCATGTAATTAACAATCGATCGCATGCTTCCATCTTTGTGCCAACAGTTTAAGGAAGACCCATAAATGATCAGCACTGAACATATTAGCACGTCTGTGGTGGACAGTATATATTTATTTACTACACACAGCAAAATGAATAAACGTGTCAGAATGTTAACAGCGTTCGCACATCCAAATCCAGCAAACACAAGCTCACAAGATCCAATCTCAGCTCTGCTACCGGCAGGTTGGGCGTCTGTACGGACACTGATCAGCTCGTCCAGGGTGGGATCCTCATAACTGCTGTAGTTACGACCTCTGCTGGCTGATCCATGTCACTGCACATAGACAAAGGATACTGTGGAGATGATCCCACCTCATGCAGGTGAAAAGAAGCGGTCAGCTACTGCACACACGTCGGAGGGGGCACGTGGTAGTTGCGGTTCTCCTCGGCCAGGAGTGGACGTCTGCAGCAGTAGAAAGGAAGCGAAATGTGATTGGATACGACTAGATTGGGAGGAGATCTGGTCCCACTGTGGATTACAAGAAGGTTATTTTGTGTTTATGTTCTGTTAAAATTTGTTTATTTTTTATTATTATTTTATTCTGTGACCCTTTTTTTTGGCTCACGACCCATTAAAGAGGAAATGTTACTTGCTTAGTAAAAATAATATGATCAGGGTGTCCACGTTTCAAAGCCACGCTGTTTTTATTTACGATTCAGAACTTTAACCAGCGCTTTCGACTGTCTTTTATTTATTTATTGATTGATTGATTGATTGATTGATTGATTGATTGATTGATTGATTGATTGATTGATTGATTGATTTATTTATTTATTTATGACCCCGGGATGTGAGCTGCTCTGTGTCGTAAGTATAAAGCAAAGCAGCGAGATTCTCCATCATCATTCAGCTCATTCAGACCGACGTCTGATGTAAACAAGACCCTTAAATGTGCTCTGAATGGAGCCGCGAGCTTTTATTCACCGAATCGGGTGCATTCACCACCGACACCGGTCAGCCACGCCGGCGACGCGCTCGCATTCGAGAGCGAAGCGCTTTGGGTCGACGCCTCGGACCTGTTGACGTGATTCCTGCCCCGATTTCTTTCCCTTTCTCAGGGACGCGAAATCAAACCCCTCTTAACCGAAATCAGGCCGCGCTTGTTGTGAGCTCGCAGATTTCGGGAAGCCAAACTCCGCCGCAGCTGGTGAAGAGAAAGGAAAGAAGGAAATGAAATGAGCCGGCGGGACGGGAACGCGCGTTTATCACCTTTGTTTCTGCTCGTTTTCATTCCCGGCGCTTGTGAGGTTGGCGAGGACTCGTTTTCTGTGAGGAGCTACGTGTTAAATACTGATGTAACACGTTCTACCCTTGAAATAAGACCTTAACGGAACAATAGAGATCTTTTAATTAACGAGCTGATTAAATAAAGTGACTGTCAAATAAATAGTTCAGAAGTACCCACACCTATTACTAACAGGTAAATAAAATCATCTGACTTTCAATCAAATGCTTCCATTTTTGTGCCAACAGTTTAAGGAAGGCCCTTTCCTGCTCCAGTATTAAAGTGTGGACTGTAAAGATGAGCTTGGTGTAAAGGAACTCCACTGGCCTGCACAGAGCCCTGACCTCAACACTGAACAGCTTTGGGATGAATTGGAACAGTGACTGTGAGCCAGGCCTTCTCTATAAACAGCAAACCATGGGTTTGGAATGGTATCTCCATCTTCATCTGGTCAAGCGTCTGCATCATTTTGGCTATGTGGTGTTTTACTGTGTGTTTTCCATTTAGGACGTGTGCCTGAGGGAGGGAAGGATGGATGGATCAACAGCTCTGCAATGAATCAGTACATCAACTGAGACTTTCTTGACCAGCCATACAAATGCTCCTTTAACTAACACAAATTCCCACAGACAAACATCAAAGTCTTGTGAGAAGCTTCTCAAAAGAGCGGCTGCTCACATAGGTTCAAATACTTTTGGCCAGCATGATAGTGTATTTAATCTATGTGAAAATAAAAGTAGAATTGATTTTATCTGCCACTCTCTGCGTCATAACAGCAGCTATGAAGATTTCACCCGAAATAAAATCCACTTTCAGTTCATATTTCCATTAGATATGATGACGCTCAACCCAGGAAAACACTGGCGACCTCTAAATTTACCTTTTCTGATGGAGCGTCTGCTTACAAACTCTCCCCAACAGACCCAGATCCAGACCCAGATCCAGCCTCCTCTCTAATAATACAAAACATCCGGATGCAAAAGTAGGTCAGTCGTGCCAGCGTGGAGCCAAGAGTGGCACAAAAGCAGCGACGTGCCAGTCGGCCCCAAACACGTGCCCGGCACTACAGGATGCAGCTGTTCCAGCTGTTCCACCAATGTACTGTAAGGTTACAGCCTGGAGGGACACGGATTTGGTAGGTAATGTCACCGTCGGTCCGGATTCTTCAGTACGGAAACACGGAAGAGGCGATTAAGGAATAAACTGGAATAAAATGATTATAGTTTGTGTGGCATTATGGGCGTTTTTTGGTGCCCTCGTCTCACGCCGCTCCTGCATTCAGTTCTAACAGCACGACCAGGAACTGCCTTCTATTTATTCATTATACATGATCCATCCATTCATTCATTCATTCCTTTATCCATCTATTTTCAATCCATCTATCCAATCAATTTATCCATCCTTTATTTATTCATCCACCAGTTCATCCATCCATCCATATTCATCATCCATCCATCCATCCATCTATCCATCCATCCATAATCATCATCCATCCATCCATCCATCTATCCAACCATCCATCCATAATCATCATCCATCCATCCATATTCATCATCCATCCATCTATCCATCCATAATCATCATCCATCCATCCATCCATAATCATCATCCATCCATCCATATTCATCATCCATCTAACCATCCATCCATCCATCCATATTCATCATCCATCCATCCATCCATCCATCCATCCATAATCATCATCCATCCATCCATCCATAATCATCATCCATCCATATTCATCATCCATCTAACCATCCATCCATCCATAATCATCATCCATCCATCCATATTCATCATCCATCTAACCATCCATCCATCCATATTCATCATCCATCCATCCATAATCATCATCCATCCATCCATATTCATCATCCATCTAACCATCCATCCATCCTTTCATTTATCCACCAGTTCATTTATCCATTTATTTTCAATCCATCTATACAATCACTTTATCCATCCATCCATCTACCTATTCATCCATCCAGCTATTCATCCATTTATCCATTTTTCCATCAATCCATTCATCCATCCATCCATCCATCCATCCATCCATAATCATCATCCATCCATCCATCCATAATCATCATCCATCCATATTCATCATCCATCTAACCATCCATCCATCCATAATCATCATCCATCCATCCATATTCATCATCCATCTAACCATCCATCCATCCATATTCATCATCCATCCATCCATAATCATCATCCATCCATCCATATTCATCATCCATCTAACCATCCATCCATCCTTTCATTTATCCACCAGTTCATTTATCCATTTATTTTCAATCCATCTATACAATCACTTTATCCATCCATCCATCTACCTATTCATCCATCCAGCTATTCATCCATTTATCCATTTTTCCATCAATCCATTCATTCATCCATCCATTGGTAGCTTAGCATGTAAGGTCCTGGTTTAGAAAGCAGAAGGTTGCTGGTTCAAACCCTGCTGCCACCAAGTTGCCACTCAGTCCCTCAAACCTCAGTTTCTCAACTGTATTCAGTTATAACTGTCAGTCACTTTGGACACATCTGCATCATCCATCCACCTGAAGCTCTCCCTTCATGTCTGTATCTACTTGTTTACTTTCAATTCTGGATCCTAATCTGTCCTCAGTAGGGACGAACTCCCCTCTTTCCTCCCCTTTCCAACAACGTTTCATTTTTCCACTAGCGCTCCTCCTCCCCTTGAGGACGTTCAGGAGACGGATGGAGGTGCTCAGCCTCGGTAACAGACCTGGGGGGGGGGGTCTACAGGAGGACGAGCGCTCTGTTCTACAGACCGACTGCTGCAGGTACGGAGGGGTTCATCACAACCCTGAGACCCAGGCGTCCATCTTCACATGCGTTCGGTTCCTCTCGGTCTCATCAGGACCGCGTGGGTGGAGCAACGGGACCGATCGAGGGCGTGTGAGGATGAGTCAGGGCTGCAGTGCTCCCAAATATAAAGTGCAGTATTGATCGGTCGAACATAAACCCCAAAATAAAATACTGACCTGCTTTTGTGCTGCTTATTGATCCTGCAGTCGTAGAATAACAAAAACATGCAGCCTAAAGTATGTGGACACCATTTTTAACTGGGGTTTATGGTATTTCAGCCACAATCTCTATAGGCAAACGTTCCCAGGGTGCCATCATGCCAGTTTGTTAAAAGTTCTGCCCTGTTGGAGATGCGCGCTCCAAGAACAGCGTCAGAAAGATGGCCAAAACAGCCTGACCATTGGGAGGTGCACTCAGCTGGTCGGTGCGTTCTCGGTGCAGGTCCCAGGCTGGTCAGTGCACTCTCAGTACAGGTCCCAGGCCGGTCGGTGCGCTCTCAGTGCAGGTCCCAGGTCGATCAGTGAGCTCTCAGTGCAGGTCGCAGGCCGGTCGGTGCGCTCTCAGTGCAGGTCGCAGGTCGATCAGTGAGCTCTCAGTGCAGGTCGCAGGCCGGTCGGTGCACTCTCAGTGCAGGTCGCAGGCCGGTCAGTGAGCTCTCAGTGCAGGTCGCAGGCCGGTCGGTGCGCTCTCAGTGCAGGTTGCAGGCCGGTCAGTGAGCTCTCAGTGCAGGTCGCAGGCCAGTCAGTGCACTCTCAGTGCAGGTCCCAAGCCTGGATAGAAGTAGGAGGGTTGCACCAGGAAGGGTATCCGATGTAAAACTGTGCCACGTCTGGTATGAGGTCCAGATCCACACTGGCGGTGATGCACAACGGCTCGGTGGGTAGCACTGTCGCCTCACAGCAAGAAGGTCCTGGGTTCGATACCCAGGTAGAGCAGTCCAGGTCCTTTCTGTTTCTGTGTGGGTTTCCTCCGAGCGCTCAGGTTTCCTCCCACAGTCCAACGTGTGTTTGCTCTGTGATGGACTGGCCCAGTGATTTGCACCCACCACGACCCTGACCAGGATACAGCGCAGGTAAAACAGACAATGAATGAATGAACGTCTACAAACGCACCTGTTGCGTTCTGCATTTATTTTCATCATAAAAAGCTGAGGATCGTTTCTCATAGCAGGTTCGCTCGCGATTCCCATGATGCAACAGCGCTGTGGAATAATTTACACCCTGATCTTTGGTGCTTCGAGCAGATTCGCCCACAGCAGCACGTCAGAATAAAACAAACATTTAGCTCCGAGGTTCTTCAAAACGATCGCTCTAAAAAAATCAGCTTCAGATGCAAGAAATCAAAGAGATCGACAGATCAAAGCCAACGGATCAAAAAGCTACGAGTGTAATCGTTATTATCTGATGTCTGATATACACCGTCCCACGTTCCCCGCCCCGAATCTGCCCCGCCCTGAACTAAGAGCAGCTTCTGCTTCCGATAAACCAGGACAAAAAGAACACGCGGCGTTTTCCAGAAGTCCATTAATAAAGAAAAGAACTGATTAGCTGCACGTCCAGCTTTTAATCAAACAGAGTTCCTTCATCTGGAATTAAAATCCCGCTCCCGCGATCAATGATGCTAAAAGCTTTAATCTGATTGGTTAAAAGAGCTGATTGGACAAAGCCTCTATCACGCTGATTTAAGTGACGGGTCGATACGGACCGAAGCGGCCCGAATCCTCTCAAACGTCCGCTGACCTCAAATAGCTTCAGTATTACCGAGGACACACACACACACACACACACACACACACCAAACTAACCCGAGAGTTCCTAAAGGATTGAATTCAGCATTATTTATCATTCTTCTCGATTTAGACGTTTCCAATTCCCAACTGCGATTCCTGGTCGAGCAGAGGCGCGGTTTGACTCAACACTGACGCAGGATGGCATCGCCTTTTGTGATTTTAATCACAATGTGGCTCGGAATGTATGTGTACACGGACTGACGCATGCACACTGAGGGCGGGTCGGGTCGTGTTTCATAGATCTGCAGCTTCGCTCTCGATTAGATTCACACAGATTAGGGACAGTGGAAGCCTAGTGGGTGGAGCTTTGAGCTATCAACCAGAAGATTAAGAGTTCGAATCCCAGCTCTGCTATTCAGCCACTGTTGGGCCTTTAAGCAAGGCCCTTAAACTTGTCTGCTCCAGGGGCGCCGTACAATAGCTGACCCTGCACAATATGTTGTACTATACGCCTGTATATGTATATAAGACGAATAAAGACGTTCTTCCATTCTCTATCTGGACAGTAGTAGCTCAACGGTTAAGGGCCAGTAATGAAAAGGTCGCTGGTTTAAGTCTCACATCTTCCAGGTTGCCCCTGTTGGCTCAAATTGTATATAATCACAATTGTTAAGTCGCTTTGGACAAACGCGTCCGCTAAATGCTGCAAATATAATGTAATGCCTAGAAATTAATTTGAAGGCAGTGTTTATTGATCGATGACTTCACTCGGTCTCTCGATTATTGGTTCGCCAGTCTATCATTAACGTCTCTAGGAGCTGAGATCAGATCTCAGATCACACTCGGTGCATGAGTGACCTCTGTCCCGCCCGTCCCGCTTCCTCGTTATAGAAAAAGCTTTTAAAGTGCAGAATTCCTCACTGCTATGTTTATATAGACACCAGACAGGTAATACAATGCCTGCTGTAAAATATAGCGGCGGTAGCATCATTACAGTGGTGCTTTTCAGCAGCAGGTACTGGAACTCAGACAGGGACATGTGAAGATGCACATTACTGCGAAATCTCAGACAAATCCGAATAAATCTTCTGCAATGAAGCAGCAAGACGACAACACAAAGCAGAACGTCAAAACTATACGAACACAAGATGAATTTTCTTCAGATATAATATTAAACTAATAATATTAAACTTATTAAACTACTGAGCACCATCTCTCTCTCTCTCTCTCTCTCTCTCTCTCTCTCTCTTTATAATGATAATAAATTACTAATATTTTCCTTATATGTTAAATGAAAAGCTAAGAGTGTTAAACAGTTACACCGATGAGAAACCAGATCTCAGTTCCAGTAGATTTTCTCTCACACAGAACATCAGAACCATCAGGACAGAAACTTTATTACATCTAGAAATAAAACAGAGATATAAAACACGTTCTTATCCTCCTGGTGTGAGACTGAACAAGCACCCGGAGCTCAAACCGGCTCTGATCACCGATCTGAAGGTCCAAACAGCAATTACAGCAGCCGGGAGAGAAACCTTCATTACTGTTTCATTACAGACGCCCTCCAAGTAGCTTCCTGTTCCAATACGGAGGCGCGGAGGTGGCGGGATGTGGCGCAGATTCAAAAACGCCCGGCCGGCGGGATCAGATGGTGAATCGTCAGGATTAATGAATCATCTTTCATTCACATTAATCAAGAAAACACGGGTTAAGTACTCACTGGAGGAACGATCCCCACGCCTTCCAGAAAACAGACAAACACGTGTGAATTAGAGAAAAATCTGATCTCTAGAAATGAACAAACAAAAAATCCAGCACCATGGACAACAACCTAAAAAAATAGATAAATAAATAAATTAATTAATTAATAAATCCAGCACCATGGACAGCAACCTAAATAAATAAATAAATTACAAATCTAGCACCATAGAAAACAAACTATCCCTATAACCATATAACACCCTACAAAAAAAAAAAATTTTTTTAATCCAGAACCATGAAAAACAACCTTTAAAAATCCAGCACCATGGACAACAACCTTATAAATAAATAAATAAATAAACAAATAAATAAATAAATCCAGCACCATGGACAACAACCTTATAAATAAATAAATAAATAAATAAATAAATAAATACAGTACCATGGAAAACAACCAATAAATATCCAGCACTGTAGTAAACAATCTATAAAAATCCAGCACCATGGACAACAACCTGACAATCAATGAATGAATGAATAAATAAATAAATAAATAAATAAATAAATAAATAAATAAATAAATAAATCGACGCCATGGAAAACAACCTATAAAAATCCAGCACCTCTAATCCAGAAGGACGTCTCAAGCAGAGGATGAACAGTTCATTTTATGGCTCCATGTAAAAATCCCTCTCTGGCTGGTAAAAAGAGGAGGCATGCAACAGTCTGCAGTACTCTTCATCCAGCAAGGGTGTCATAAGTAACAATTATATTTGTATATGGTATTATATTTTATTCACAGTAATTTACAACTGTGGCGACACGATTGCATGAATAAAATAACTAAAAAATCATTTGCATCTATAAAGTGGTCGGCATGTTGAGTAAATCTAATTAAATGTAAAAAATCCTTTCGATTGCAGATCGAATGCAACCAAACATCAAGGGGGTCAGGTCGTCACCGTGTAAAGCTCCCAGAATTCAACAAATACAATTCAACAAACCCTCAAAAACTGGACGGAAGGAGGTCCGACATTCCGACACGTACTACTCGGAACACTGAAGAAAGCTCTGGAGAACCTTGAACCTGCTTCTTCATATTACATTTTGGGATCATCAGGCTCAGATTCAGAAACCGTGTGTAGAAGCACTCGAACGCTTCAAAGGTGGAGAGCTCTCGGAAGTGCAGCGTTAGCAAACGGCGGATTCGAGTTTCACTAACGAAGCGATGGAGCCGGCGGAACAAAGAGAGATAATTGTGTTTTAACCTAAAACGTGTCGCCTGTTGAACCGTCACACAAAAGACGTGATGAGAACTCCAAATCAGCACTTTTCCTCCTCCGTTCTGCTCGTTACTTCAGTCGGCGTGTTTGATGTCGCTGCGCCGCTCTGACGCTGTCGATTCCGATCAAATTTAGAGAAAAAGACCCAAAGAAATCGCAAAGAAAAAACGTCGGTCATCATTTCATCAGTTGTGAGAGAATGGTGAGATCTTCGAGTCTGAGCGCTGCAGAATTAAAAGCCACTTCAGATCTGATGTGATGAGATTTTAAACCCTGCAGCTTTTACCTGCTACAGTTTCTCTTCTCTGCTTTATGTTCTGTTTAAATCATTTCTTTAGATCGACTCTTTCTGCTTCTCAGAGGAGTAGAGACTGTTATGGAGGCACCAAGACCAACTTTATATTAATTTATTCATTCATTGTCTTTTAGCCACTGCTTTAACCTGATCAGGGTCATGGTGGGTACAATTCACTGGGGGAAAGGTAGGAAACACACCGGACAGGTCGCCAGTCCGTCACAGGACACACACACACACACACACTTTAAAAAAAACAGCACCATGGACACCAACCTTAAATAAATAAATAAATCTAGCACCAAGGACATTAACCTATAAAAATCCGGCACCATGGAAAACCACCTTAAAATAAATAAATAAATAAATAAATAATGATAAAAAACAAAACAAATCCAGCACCATGTAAAACCACCTTAAAATAAATAAATAAATAAATAAATAAATAAATCTAGGGACCCAGGACCGTCTTGCTGTAAGGCAACAGTGCTACCCACCAAAAACATAATCGTACTGCCCCTTCATGCTCAAAAGCATCAAATATTTTTGTAACGAGACGTTCGACAGGCCACGCGGCGCTTTATCCCATACGATGTCAAAATGCATTAAAATATCACCATGGAAACAAGAATCATAAAAGATTTACTGAGGATGTAAAAAAGTGCTGCAGCATCAGAACCGAACGGACTTTATTAAACGTGGCTCATCTGTTGGTTCCGCTGACCTCGCAGGTTCAGACTGGCTGTGATTAAAAATAATAAATAAATAAATAAAAACACGATGGTGACCGTGGGAAAGCGAGCGCCGCTCTCCTCCCGTTAAACACTCCACGCTCCGGCTCGCCCATCATCCCAGAGGCAGGTGGCACGCAAACCTGCGCCATATGGTGCCCGCTCTGCGCCTGGCGATGAAGAATTAGACCCAGCCGAGCAGAGATGGAGATCAATGATGGCCACTTATCACTTCAGGACTCGCCGTGTTTGTTATTTATCCAACAACAAAAAAGCAGCTGCGATTCAAAGCCCGGACGACGGGAGGAAGGAAAAGTGCCCTCATTTTCTCCCCCGCGCCCCCAGCCTGGCACTGCATCGCCCTTTTGTTAGGGGGGACGGTTTTCCATTTCTGCGTCCTGATCTAAAGGAGGCGGCGGCTGAACGTGAATGAAATTCGCCCGGTTGAGTCAATTCGGCTGAATAAGAGACGACGGAGGAGAGCAGAAATGGATTCACCTCCGATGGTGGGTAAATTCGCCTCCTTCTGACTTCAGTGGGAACTTTTAGAAGATTCGTAAACGTCTGAGGTGCAAAACAAGCGAAAAACAAAACGGAAAATCTCGCCGTTCGGCCCGGCAACACAATCACCGACGTCTGGCGGCTCACGACTACTGGGAGTGCGTCCCAAACTTCCAGCATAATGATGCCCCGGTGCATAAAGTGAAGTCGGTAAAACCACAATGGGTTCCTCATATCTGCTGCAGTTACACCCTCTGCTGGCTGATCAGTGGCGCTACACAGAGACGGGGGATAACGGAGATCGGTGCGTGACTCTCTGTGCACGATACGGATCTCCATGAGAATCCACCTGATGCAGGTGAAAAGAAGAGGTGGTACTGAGCACGTGTCAAAGGGGGCGTGTGTTAGTCATGACCCTCCTCGATCAGGACTAGAGAAGAAAATCGATCTGGGAATTGGATATGACTAGGTTGCGATGAATATTGTATAAATAAAACAATGCAAGTCAACCTCATCTGAGGGAGGGAGTGTCGTAGGGGTTCCTCATATCTGCTGCAGTTACGACCTCTGCTGGCTGATCGATGGCGCTGCACAGAGACGGGGGATAACGGCGTGATTCTCTGTGTACGTTACGGATCTCTATATGAACCCACCTGGTGCCGGTAAAAAGAAGAGGTGGGACTGTGCACATGTCAGAGAGGGCGTGTGTTAGTCACGAGTCACGACCCTCCTCAGTCAGGACTAGAGAACAAAATCGATCGGGGAATTGGATACGACTAGGTTGGGAAGGATAATGCATAACTCATAACAAAAAATTCTAGAACGTCATGAACTTTGTGATGTTTCCTCTTACGTCCTCATTAGTGATTATGATCGACTAGCTGGTGACTTCTCAGTGCCCTTATAACCTAGGTTAGATGTGGATGAATTTCAAACTGCTTCAAAAACAACTTCACGGCCAACAACTGGCTCATCTGAGGGAGGGAGGGTCGTAAGGGTTCCTCATAACTGCTGCAGTAAAGACCTCTGCTGGCTGATCAGTGGCGCCGCACATAGACGGGAGATAGCGGAGATTGTGTGTGACTCTCCGTGCGTGATACGGATCTCCAGACGAAGAAGCAGTCGATTCTGCGCACGTGTGTGCTCCTGATGGTCCCCCTCGCTCTGGAGTAAATAAAGAGGTAATTGGATATGACTAAATGACAGGAAATAAATGTGTATAAGGAAGATCTAACGGAAGAAAAGAACGTTTGGGTGGAAGAGCGGTTCACTCCATCATCGGAGCAGCAGGTCTGAGAAGCAGCGGCGCTCGGCTCGGGTCCGCAGGGAGAAACCACGGGGAGTAAAGAGGACCGGGATTGGTGCGCGAAAGAGGAAAAGTGAGAGAGAGAGAGAGAGAGAGAGAGGATGGCTTCACTTCTCACAGCTCACACGGTGAAGCGGTCGAGGTTTCATCTGGTGGAATCAAATCAGGTCGGTTTATTTGGAGCGCCGCTCTCGAGGAGGCGAGTGTACAAACAGCGTCCGGCGGGAGAGAGAGATGAAGGATTCGGTTACACCAGGATCTAAAAGTGCATTTAGATCTACATGCATTTTTAAGCCTCCAAATCCGAGAACTAGCTGTTTTTTTCCAGCTCGAACCGTGACGACATCCGTGGGTGTGTCAGGTCGTACAAGACAGAAAACATTGACCATTCTGTCTACTGGCATGCTTTCGCAAGGCGAGAAACTTCATAAGTCAGGGAAAAAACAGCAGTAGGACATCCCCAGGACCCATGTTGCTATATCGTACTGCCCATCGATACACCGAAACACAATAATAGAGGTCTGTGCGTGACTCTCCGTGCGCGATACGGATCTCCACATGAATCTGCCTGGCGCAGGTGAAAAGAAGCGGTCTGTACTTCACTCGTGTTGGATGTGTGTGTGTGTTAGTAACAACACTCCTCGATCCGGTCAGCAGTAGAACGGCAATGCGATCGGGGAATCGGATACAACTAAATTCCGAGGACAAGGATTGTGTCGCTTCGTTCCAGCTGATCAGTAAAACGTAATAAAATTAAATAATAGATGTTTCTTGATGGTATGTGTAGAGTTCTGAGGAACGGAGCTGACGGAGACAGACGTGCCTGGTGGGTTTAAGCTCTTGTGCCTCAAACTCGAATGCAAACGGTTCCGACAGAGGAGCCATAAATATATAAACATATAAACATATAAATATAAAAATTTATAAATATAAAATTGATACGAGCGCGGAGGCGAGGGAACGCGGCTGTGATTAAAAGTTGGAGACCGGCGTGATTCCGGAGCTGCACCCACAGATACGGAGACGATAATGGAATAAATTAAAGAAAACGCCACGCGTTCCACTCAGAGGGGCGCGGGTATCGCCAAAACGCATCTACGTTTCCACCTGCGGATTCTCTCGCGTGGCCATACGTGAGTGTGAGAGATACTGAAAGTTTAATAGCGACGGTGATCCATAAACGTGGAGCGCATGCTAATTATCCCGCGTATCGCCACGTAGTTCCACACCGGTGTACATGTTATTAGCGTTTTTTGGCGGCAGTTCAACCGGCCACTTTAGTCCCTGGTAAAACCCGAGCACTGTTGCACTTCTCTGGACGCCAAAAAAATCAGGCCACACGTAACGGAACACAGGCGGCGACAGGCACAACGATGCAAATAACATCCGAACTGACTTCCCATCATGCACCGCGGCATGTCCAAAAACACTAAGAAGGTCCAGACGACCTTGATTTTGGATCCTCATTTCATCAAGTCATGTTTTACAGCATTGGTAAAATACACCAAGAGAACGGTACAGGTCTGAACACTTGACCCCCTGTCTGAAATGTGTAGTAACCATAGTAACCGACCACTTCTTTTCACCTGCACCAGGAGGCTTCACACAGGCACTGATCTCCATAATTCACTCATTATTTCACCAGCAGAGGGCGCTGTTTCAGCAGTAATGAGGAATCCCTTCTACCAGGTCACCGGTTCAAGCCCCACTACTGGCTGGTTGCAACTGTTGGGCCCTTGAGCAAGGCTCCTAACCCTTAATTGCAAGTAGATGGATGGATGGATGAGTAGGTAGATGGATGGATGGATGGATGAGTAAGTGGATGGATGGATGAGTAGATGAATAAGTTCGTTTGTTTGTTTATTAGGATTTTAACGTCATGTTTTACACTCTTTGGTTACATTCATGACAGACACACGGTAGTTACTCGTTACACAAGGTTCATCACTTCTCAAGGTTATATCGAACACAGTCATGGACAATTTTGTATCTCCAATTCACCTCACTTGCATGTCTTTGGACTGTGGGAGGGAACCGGAGCACCCGGGGAAAACCCACCCAGACAAGGGGAGAACATGCAAACTCCACACAGAAAGGACCCGGCCTGTACCACCTGGGGATCGAACCCAGGATGATCTTGCTGTGAGGCAACAGTGCTACCAACTTAGCCACCGTGCCGCCCAGATGAATAAGTAGATGGATGGGTGAGTAGATGGATGGATGGATGAGATGGATGGATGGGTGAGTAGATGGATGGACACAGACTAGTGGATAAACAGACCATCCAGATAACCAGTGAAGGTGGAGGACTTACAGCCCACCAAAAATAGTTGGTAAGACAGGCAGACAGATTGATAGACCAGTGAACATTATACCCTCCTCATACGCCATAAGGTTCTCCAGCAGAGGAAGAGGAACTGGCTACGACTAAACTAGGAAAACAGGAAGAAAATGAATAAATAGAATAAAAAAAACCACACACACAAACAAACGCTGGACGTGTAAACAGACGAGCTTTTGTTTCGCTGTTAAATACGATCACAGCCGATTCATCAGCCCCGCCCGAACTCCGAGGTGAAGAATGCCGAGCGTGAACCATCCAAATAAATCAGAGTGCGGTGTCCGACTCTCGGGAGGAATCTCGCACGAGTAATTACCGACTTTATAAATTAGTTTGTGTTTTTTTTTATTCTGAACGTGTTTAGAAAAGGTCAGAAAATTCTTCTTTCTGTTTAATTAAGAGCCGGCGAAGCAACCACGTCTGTTCAGGTCCGGAGTGAGAATAACCGCCATCGAATTCGGTTTCATTCCAAAGCGAGGCGGCACACGATGCCCCGAAAATACTGCCAAGGGTTTCACACGATCTGTGATCATCATCATTAGGACTGGACAAAATAAAGGAGAAATAAAGGAATCTGTAAACGGGTAGAGCTGCCTGGGTTTACATAACCAACCTGGCAACCGGGGTCCCGAAACAGTTAGAAAAGAAATAAACGCTTAACGCCGAAGCGCTCGCACTAACCAGAAGCAGGTTAAACTAGCTTAGCGCTGATGCGCTCCTGGTGGAAAATATTAGCCCTGCTGCTTGTACCGACATCACAGCTTCATGCAGATGAGGAAAGATGACGGTACGCTCTGAGAGCCCAAATTTCTGTCTCAAACATCATAATAACACCAAGTCTGACTTACAGTAACACAGTAAACATCTGATCTAACGATCAAAGCTTCATCGCTGCTACGATGACGACAAATTACACATAAGTCATTCGAATGCTAGATTAGCTTCCATGAACCTTGACGTTGATCCTTCCTCCACTCGCATCTCAAACCATGACAACATGAGTCAAGCATTTAGGGTTTGTTTTACAAGCTCGTGCTCAGGCGTCCGAATACTTTTGACCAGAGTCGTGCTGGTGACGTTTTGTTACCTGTTTATTAGTACAGAATCGAGCGGAATCGCTCAGGCTCAGTAAAATCCTCCGACTCGTCGTGCTAACGACGTTTTAACAGAACGGTATTTATTCAGCCCGCTAATGAGGAGACTAATCGACCTTGAACGTCAAATATTTACCGCGGTACCTTTTTATTCTTCCTGTTTTCCAGCTGAAACATTAGAGTGGTCTGAAGATTCGTCGGCGGTCTCGATTACAAGAGCTGGTTTAGAAAACAGAGCCGTTAATGCGAGCGCTCGAGGGAATCAGACGTTCAGACTCCAGCTGCACACAAACAAGACGTCACTTCTGCACTGTAGGGAAATATCAGCTAGAAAAGTATTGGGACGCCGACCGTGAGCTGCTGGACGTCCCATTTGACCTCTGTGTGACCTCTTAAGGTAAAACAACAGCCGCTCTTTCTAAAAGGCTTGAATTATGTCTGTGGGAATTTGTGCCCGTATGTCTGGGCATTAACGTTGATCACTCACTTTCTTAACCGCTTATCCAATCAGGGTCGCTGGGGGGTGCTGGAGCCTATGCCAGCTTTTCAATAGGCGCAAGGCACACAGTAACACCCTGGACAGGGTGCCAGTCCAGCGCAGGGCACACACACACACACACACACACACCCATTCCCCAAAGGGCAATTCAGTGTCTTCAATTAACCTGACTGCATGTTTTTGGACTGTGGGAGGAAACTGGAGCTCCTGGAGGAAACCCACACAGTCACAGGGAGAACATGCAAACTCCACACAGAAAGGACCCGGACCACCCCGCTTGGGGATCGAACCCAGGACCTTCTTGCCATGATACGACAGTGCTACCCACTTAGCCATTGTGGCTGAGATCAGGAGTGTTTCTTAAGATCAAGCTTTTCTGAAACAGTTAAGGGCCTTGCTCAGGGGCCCAACAGTGATAACTTGGCAGTGGTGGGGCTTAAACCAGCAGATTACAAGTCCAGTATCTTATCAGTCTTAGACCTGGTGACTGTGTTTAATAATTGTACTGAACATTCTAACAATAGAGCATGATTAAGTTCAGGCTACACCAAGAGGAGGGTACAAGCCTAACTGGGAATCGAACCCAGGACCTTCTCGCTGTAAGGGGACAGTGCTACCCACCGAACCACTATGCTGCCCAATCAATCAATGTATATTATTTACACGTCAGTGTCAATGGTAATGGAATCTCAGATGCATTTCTGATTCAGATCTCAGTCAGAGCGCCCGTGCCAACTCCTGTGCCCTGTCGAAACCACCCACAACGGGCACGTGGGCATCAGAACTGGACGTCCAAGCTGTGGAAGAAGGTGGACTGGTCCATGCAGACGTCAGATCTTTCCGCTCATCAGAGGGATGGCACAGCTGCTAGTGTCGATGCTACACAGCTCCAGGAACCTGAGCTCGGTCCTTGATTGGCATCTTACGGGCGCTCTGTGGTTTTGCCAGGGTGTTAAATGCACGTTTTCAGAATAATTGGGTCAGTCTGAGTTTGTGATGATCTGGACTGGATTCACCGTGCGTACGTGCAAACGTGAACACTCCTCGGAGGAATTGAGCCGAATTTACGTGCCTGTGGGGGGGGGGGGTTCTAGGGGGGTTTAGGGGTTGTGGGGTGACGTTTGCATGCTTCTAGATTTACTACGAGCTTAAAATGGGTCATCGGGAGCTGAAAAGAATGAGCGCTGCTTTACTCGCTCAGCATATTTAGCGGGAAGTGAGAGCTGCGGGGAGGAAGATTTAGTGCCGCTTCCAGCTATTTATCTTCCTCTCGGTCGTGGTGTTCACCTACACGCCCGCCCCCCCCGCGTACACGCAGCTCCCGCGCCCGTATTTCCCCCCTAATTGCACTCGATAGGAAGCGGAGTCGTCGCCGTAAATCAGCGCAGAGCGAGCGTCCGGGTCGGTGCGGGCGCGACCTTTCCGCTCGGCCGGAGACAAACGTTTACCCCGTCCGTCACGCTTCTCGGAGCCTCGGATCGGCCGTCCCTCAGGGGCCCGACGGCCCCCGGAGCGCCTGAACCTGTACGAGGATCGAGAGCTCGATGCTATAATTAGCCGTGGAGAGTTTTCTGTGTGAATGTTGCTCACAGGAAGCGACCTCGGGTCTCGTGGTTTGTAGTTAGGTGCTTGTTACCAGGCTGGGAATATAAGATAAGGTTTATATAAACGTACGAGTGTTTACTGTGGGAAAATACAGATAAACAAAAAAAATGTGCGTTTTTAATGCCCCCTTTTTCTGTCCCAATCCATCATCCAGCTTCTCAGATTCTCTCTGGTGGAAACATTAGGGTCGTCTCAGGACGGGCATCAGCGGTAAATACTGTGCCAGGATCCGCTTTTTTAAATCGTTATTTCCAAAATTGACGTCAAACACACACAGATTAAGCTCGATTAGGTTTGGGTTACACCAAGAGGAAGGTACAAGCCTCAGGTGTGATCTCTGTGTGATCTTTTTAGCTAGAACAACAGCCGCTCTTCTGAGAAGCTTATCACAAGACTTTGGATATTTCTGTGGGGATTTGTGCCCATTTGGGGTTTTTCTTTATGTCTTTATAGAGCTGCTTTGTGATGGCACTGAAGAGGGCCTTCCCTAAACTGTTGCTGCAAAGCTGGAAGCATATCATTCCCTTTATATAATTGGTTTATTACACCTGTTAGGAAATGAATTCAATAATTAGACAGGACGTCCCGATACTTTTGTCCACGTAGTGTAAGTACATCCACAGATTGACCTAATTTAGACATATTCAATTCCCCGGTGCATTCTGGCGACCCCTACAACCCTATGGTGTCTTCCAGAAAGCCCAAACAGACATGGAGCATCATGCTGTTCTCTCTGTAATCCTCCACCACCTGTGCTACCGCTGCCAGACAGCAGGAGTCGCCACCGCAGAAGTTAGAAGGTCAACGATCATCCGAGTGCCAGACCAGGCACATGGCAGCGCCAAGATTCAAGCTAGTGTAAGCCTGCTGCACAACCAGAGCGCCCCCTACAGGCTCTCTGAAATGTCGACGTTTCACTCATTCATTCATTCATTCATTCATCTGATCAGAATGACAAACGACTCTAAACTAGCTAATAATGCTCCACCACGCAACACCATGACGTAGCATTTCAGCCACTTCTAACCTGGGATATACACACAGATCTATCAAGCTAAGCTAGGCTAACTTTCTCTAACTTTGATTTACTTCACTTGGAATGAGCAGGGTTCTTGTTAGCACAGAGAAAAAAAAGGGAAAAAATCCCGTCTGATCGGAGCAGGTTTCGTTCAGGCTCAATAATTAACGTGACAGATTTTTGACGAAGCAAAAGGTGGTGCAGAGAAAAAAAGCTCAAATAATAAATAAATAAATAAAATAAAGGTCTTTTGTTCGCTCTGAGCGTAAGAAGCGTCTGTCAGTAAAAGCAGCACGGGGGAGCCTGGCGGAGCCGCCGTGGTTTGTTAGCGCCGTCAGCGCCGCGCCGTCGTCTTCTGTGTTTTCATTCATTTCTGATCGGAAGAAATTTGCGTGTCACGTTATCGGACATCAAAGCTCAGATTAAAAAGCGACGGCGCACGTCGACGGACCGCCCGGCTAACGAACGCTGCGTTTCGTCGTGTGCTTTTAAACGCACCACAGTGCTGTGCGCCAACGAGACGTCCGGGAACCAGAACTGAGAAAGATTTCTAATTAAAAACCCAAGTCGGTGATAAAAGCGTGATTTAATTATTACGCACACAGTCAGTGATGGATGTTTGATGGCGCGGCTGCAGAAACAATCAGAGATGGCGGATGATCGAGCTAGCAGCGTTACAATTATGACTGAACACAATTTTGAGCGATTGAGGGTTAAGGGCCTCGCTCAGGGGTCCAACAGTGGCAACTTGGCAGTGGTGGGGCTTGAACCAGCACCCTTCTGATTACTTCTGATTACTGGTCTTTACCTAAACCACTGAGCTATCACTGCCCTAAAGCTATCACTGCATTAAAGCTTAGCTGTAGCCTAGCGGTTGAGGTACTGGACACTGGTTTAAGCCCCACCACTGCCAGGTTTCCACAGTTGGACCCTTGAGCAAGGCCCTTAACCCTCAATTGCTTAGACTGTATACTTCAGAGGAGGAAAATAACTGTAAATTCTGTAAGACTACATACATACAGCACTATATGGTCAAAAGTATTTGGACACCTGAGCGTGAGCTTGTCAAACGCCCCGTTTCAAAACCCTATTAAAATAGAGCGACCTCTGTGTGATCTTTTCAGCTATAACAGCAGCCGCTCCTCTGAGAAGTGTGTCTGTGGGAATTTGTGCCCATTTAGGCGGCATTTGTAAGGCTGGGTGCTGATTTTGGTCATGAAAGCCTCAGTCGATGTTCTGGTTCATCTCAGATCTGTTGAGTGGGGCTGAGGTCAGGACCGAGCTTTTCTTCATGTGTTTACATTAGGGCAAGTTGTAGCCTAGTGGTTAAGGTACTGGACTGGTAATCAGAAGGTCACTGGTTCAAGCCCCACCACTGCCAGGTTGCTGCTGTTGGGCCCTTGAGCAAGGCCCTTAACCCCTTAATTTCTCAGACTATATACTGTAACTGTAATGTAAGTCGCTCTGGATAAAGGCGTCTGCTAAATGCCAAAAATGTAACTTTACATTTATTTGTAATTTTGTCGAAATTCTAATTTTCTAATTCTGGCCTCATTCTTACCCTCTCTGACCCTCTTCTCTGGTCCCTCCGCCGGGTTTAACGTCGGTACCGGAGCGCCGGAGTTAACGGCTCGGCTAAAGGAATAATCCGGAGCGTGGCGGAGCGCGGCTGCCGGAGAGGGGAGAGGATTTAGCGAAATCAGAGGGACGCTTCAGTACCCCCCTCGCTGTAGGGGTTAGTCCCCTCAGCGCAGGATCAAATCCACCTTGTCTTTTTCGCATTACCCAAAGTAATTAAGGCGGGCGACGGGGTTCGACTCGGCTCCCGCGGAGCTCCGTGCCGCGTTCCGGATTATTCTTTGTTGGGAATGTGTAGGATTAAGCCGGGCTAATCCGGCGTCCAGATAAGATGGCCTGAGTGTGACATTTCCTTCACCGTGTTTACCGCGTTATCTGAGGTCAGAAGGTCCGAGACAGACCGATTGTCTGGGTCACTGAAGCTACGCGCCTGTTGCAGTTATGTAACCCCGTCAATCTGTAAGCACGGCTTCTATTTCTGTACTATTTTATTTCTGCATTTCATCCCCTTTTCTCCCAATTTAGTCATAGCCAGTTACTCTTCCACTGCTGGAGACCCTGATGGTGCATGAGGAGGGTATATCTGTAATTGTACATTTGTCATTTTAATGTTGATAAATGTAAATGTTTAACGTTAATTAGTTCTATTAATTAAAGCAGAGTGGCGCAGCGGTAGGCCCACTACTCCTGACACCTAGGGATCCAGGGTTCGAACCTTAGCAATGCTATCAGCCAGTCGGGCATCCGCAAAGACATAATTGGCTGATGTCAGAGCAGGAAGATGGCAAAAACAGCCCAGCCATCAGGAGGCGCTCTCAAGCCCGGATAGAAATAGGACGGTGGAGTCAGAAAGGACTGGATTTGTACACACAGGGGCCCGGATAACTGAGGGGCCCCGATGCCAGGGGCCAGGTGAACAGGTCATTTAAGAATCAACAATAATAAGTTAAACTAGTCTCAAAGGTATTTATTTAAGACGAGCAATAGCTTAGTGGTTGAGGTACTAAACTAGTCATCAGAAGGTTGCTGGTTCAAGCCCCACCAGTACCGGATCGCCAGCTGCTCAGATTGTATTCGTTCACTTTGGATGCCTGCGAAATGGCAGAAATATAACTGTACGTCATTAAAAGGCTTCTAACAAGACTTAGAACTATGACTGTGGGAATTTGTGCCCATTTAGTGAAAGTCGAGTCACTCAGGAGGCTCTCTCCAGTTCCGGCATGGCTGTTCCCTTGTGGTTGGACGAGTGTGGTGTGGAGGACTTCTGACTTCCTCACTAAACACATCTGGGATGATTTGAAACAGATCGAGAGCCACAATGGGCACAAATTCCCACACTCACACTCCAAGGTATTGTGAAACCTTTCCAGAATGAGAGTAAACTGCGTATTAACAAACTTCTGGAGCCACTTGTAGGTCAAACACGCCCGAGTGCGGTACGACAGCGATGCCACTCTGCGCGTCTGCGTGTCGGCACCCTGGGACTCCGCAGCAGATGTTTGGCATTTACAGAGCAGAGCCGAGCAGATCCGAACCCCCTCCTGACCGTCCCTCCCTCCCCCCCGGACCCAGCGCCTGAGAAAACGATCCGAATTCGGCTCACACGCGCCCGCGGACGCCCGCCAAGACACAATTAAAAAAGCTCAGAAGAATTCGGTGTTGATTGTCGGCGCGTCGCGGCGCGGAGGGTGAAAATCCGCCGCCGCTCAGGAAGAGACATCAATCCTCCGCGGCGGGACGCGCAAATAAATCTGATTAGGGGCGGAATGATTTCCCCTTCAGGATTGTTTTATCTCGCGTCTCTGAGCCTCCGCGGCTCATGGATGGCACCGGTGCCAGCTCGAGTGATGTCACATTTGGCAAACGGCGACTTGTCAATCAAAGGAAGGCGCACGGAGAGAGATTCGATTTGCTTCGCTTTGGTTTCCCGCGGACGTGTTTCTCTCCGGCATTTGAATACAGATGAAGGTCGGATGCTCGGGTTCCTCGGGCTCCGCGGGCCGGTCAGCTCTTGATTTGATCAGGTGTCTCATTACAGATGCGCATAATAAAACACACTGATGGATTTATTCTCATTTTTATTTTCAGTACAAGCTCACGGAGGTGCCGCACAAACCTGAAGCGGCGACACAAAGACTCATTCTGATCTAATCTGAGAAGATCAGAAAGTACAAATCACCACACAAAGCGTGGAGGAGAAACCGCGGCACCGGACAGCCTGAGTGATGCCACCAGCACGGGGCATTCGGGTCACACCGGGACTTCACTTTTTCACTGTTTACCTCCAGCAGAATAGAAATAAATCAACTTAAACAATAAAACCGAGAGGAAACCCGAGGAAACCTGATAGAAACCCGACCGATGAGAAATTAAATTATTAATAATAATATTAATAATAATAATAATAATAAAATAAATCAAAATAAACATCGTGTTATTACTATGTCAATTGTGCATTCATTCATTCAGTCATTTAGTCTTTCATTAATTTATTCATTTAGTAATTCATTCATTCATTCATTGTCATTGATTCATTCCTTTGTTCATTAATTAATTCTGTAAGTCATTAATTATGTAATTCATTCATTTGTTCATTTAGTCATTAATTTATTTATTAATTACGTATTAATTAGGTTGCTGCACAGTTTTAAAAAATGTCCTTTAAACTGTATAATTGATTTATTACATCTGTTAGGAACTGTTGTGGCTGAAACGCATGAATTTTAATAATTAGAAGAGGCGTCCCTATACTTTTGTTCTCTTGGAGGAAGAAGAACGATTCCACTGTAAAATAAACTCTCCCCACAGCAGGGCTGGATTATTATTTTCCTCTGCAGAAACTCCCCACCAAGATCCAGTTGATTAGATGCAACACCAGCAAGAGACAACAGGAGAGCGGCTCAGAGACGGAGCGCCAGAGTTCCGGGGGAAGAGTAATGGCGCTGATGAGGTATCGTTTATCAGCTGCACCGGCTCGGCCTCTCGTGCAGGATGAAAACGGAGCGCTAATAAAAAGCTTATTGATTTCACTCCCTTCTGCTTCTACACACATCTCCTCAGCGTCCGAATGTTTCAGGGGCCGCGACCTGAACCCCACCTGAGAAAAATCCAGCGGCGAGTGGAAGTGCTGGGAGCAGCGAGCAGAGGGAGCAGAGTACGACTGATTAAATGGCAGGGCGTGAGAAGAGGACAAGGACACGACGGTCCATCAGGCGACGTCCGTGTTCACAGAGAAAAAGACGGACGCTCGGTCGGTCCAGACAAGCATCTCGCACGGCGGCAGCCTCGCTACAGTTCTAAATTAAAGATGGTGAGATAGCGGCGGAGGAACGGCGTCCGGAACACGAGACGTGACGGGAGTTAGGAACGGGGGCGGATTATCGGGGGATCTGCTTCACCTCCAGGGGTCAAGAGTCCCCGCCAATGATGTCGCTGTTATTGCTGTTCATCCCGTTTGATCAGCGCTGGATTCATCCGGCGTACATTTATTTTCGGTTCGAAGAACAGCTTTATCCTGGTCAGGGTCGTGGTGGGAGCAGTTCACTGGGTGATAGAAAGGAAACACCCCGGACAGATCGCCACTCCATCACAGAGCACACACGACAATTATTATCTCCAGTTAACTTGACTGCACGTCCTTGGACTGTGGGAGGAAACTGAAGCACCCGGAGGAAACCCACACAGACCTGGAATGCTCCACCTGGGAATCGAACCCAAAACCTTCTTGCTGTGAGGCGACAGTGCTACCCACCGCATAAGCCAAAGGTTGCATGGTCATCCTGTGCCTCATGCATGATACGGTCCTTCTTTCCACCAGCCAGTGGCGGATTCCTACAGGGAACACGGGTGGAATACATGCTACACATCAAGTAATCAGCATATCTAATCAGGCTTTCAAGCTATTGGGGGTTAAGGGTCTCGCTCAGGGGTCCAACAGTAATCAGCTTTGTATCTGATTACTAGTGCAGTAATAGCCACCACTGCCCTCCCCAGACGTGGCTAATTGTTTTGAGAAATGCCCAAGGCTGCACCCACGCGGACACGTTATGGCTAGCTCTGGTCACTTAGCAAGACAACAGACCGAATAATCTGGACAGAACGAGGAGCGGGTGCTCGAGCAACATCTCAACCGTCTGTTCCTTCAAACCATGGACACACGCTGGCTGTTATTCCCACGCAGTGTGTTCATTATTAACCAAGAACTGCCAAATAATACAGAAAAAAAGATTCCGGACCGAGCAGCACATACGGCGCAGAGTGGAAATCCAGACGGCGGCGTGCTGAAATCATTCGGTCAGACAGCAAATCCAGGATCAGGCTCAGCGAGAGGAAGCGGCCGGCAGATCCCGGCTGAAATAACAAAGATAAGAAGGTAATAACATGATGGTGGAGCTGCAGGAGGAAGCACTCGGGGGGATATTAAACACAAAGCACGGGGAATAGATCTGCTCCCGCTGGAACCGCCGTCTGATTGGGTAATAACGGCCGTACAAAGTCCCTCCGCGGTCAGAAAAGTCAGACGGCTTCCTGTACTGCAGGATGGACAAGAGTGATGCAAGACATGCTGCACTAGGTACCAAGGTACAAAGAATCGCAGCAATCGGACTGAAATTGTTGTATGAAATACAGCAAATCATTTAGTTTTACCTAGCATAGCTAATCAGCAACACTCGGCCAGCCGGGCGCCTGTACGGACAATAATCGGCTTGTCCGAGGGAGGGAGGGAGGGTCGTAGGAATTCCTCATAATCGCTGCAATGCTGATCGATGGTGCTGCACAGAGACGATGGATATGGGGATCAGTGCGTGACTCTCAATCTCCATGCACAGTACGGATCTCCATATAAAGAAGTGGTCAGCTAGTGCGCACGTGTTTGTCCTCAATCAGGACAGGAGCCGAAATACGATCAGGTGATTGGATACAACTAGATTTGGAGAACAATTAGGAAAAAAGTGGGTCAGTTCAGCTAATAGGAATACACTGAGAGGTTTCAGAGGTTTTGAGGTTTCCTAGTACTGGGAAGAGAATGGAAAACCTTTTTCACACCACAAAACACACCAGATCGGAACACACCAGAAAACCCAGAATAACACACAGAACACACCAAACAAACCTAAAAAACCCTCAGAACACACCAGAAACCTTAAAAACCCTCAAAACACACAACAAAATCCTCAAGACACAAAAGGCACACCAGAAAACCTTTAAAACACACAAGAAAACCCTCAAATCACACCAGAAAACCTTCAAAACATAACAGAAAACCTTCAAAACCATCGGAACACATCAGAATACACCAGAAAACCCTTAAAACACACTAGAAAATCTTTGAAACACACCCTCAGGACACACCATACAAACCGAAAAAACCCTCAGAACTCACCAGAAAACACTCGAAACCCCCAAAACCCCTTAACACACAAAACACACTAGAAAACCCTCAAAACACACCGGAAAACCCAGAATAACACACAAAACACACCAGAAAACCCTTAAACACACTAGAAAACCTTTAGAACACACCAAAAAACCTTACAAACTGTCAAAACACACCATAAAACCCTCAAAACACACCAAAGAAACCCTCAGAACACACCAGAAACCTTAAAAACCCTCAGAACCGACCAGAAAACTTTTTTAAAAAACCTCAAAATACACCAGAAAACCCTAAGAGCTGGGAGCAGCTCTCAGAACTCCAGTTCCCAGAAGCCCCAGCACTGATTACTACCAATCAGACACACCTGCAGGGTGCTGCATAAAAGCTCACACAAACCATCGCTCAGTGCTGCACCTTTGTAGAGGAGCAGACGGTATGGTACTTAGCAAACGGAGAAAAGAAAAAGGAAAGAAAATGATAGCTACAACAAACAAGTAAAAGAAAAGAGAGGAAAAGAACAGAAAGCTGAAACAAAGAAAAACTAGAGTACTTAGATTAACTGAGATATAAACTCAGAATCAGTGTGATCAGTGTGAGCTGAAGGCTCACTGTTCAAGTTTAGTTCTGAGAAAGCAACACTTTAGTTAAAGGAGAGTTTTCAGCCCCAAGACTGAGGATAATTTTGTGTTGGATTATTTATTATTGTCTTCCTTTGTTTGAGTACGCCATTGTCTGCGTCTCCTTTGTTTGTTGTTTCACGCCTTTTTTACTGCCACCTTTCTGAGTGCTTTTCCCACCTGTTTGACCATGTCCCCAGTAGAGCAGTGGTAAAGCAACAGTGGTAAAGCACTGCTCTTCGGTTTAGTGAGCTGCTGGTTCGAATCCAACCTCGAGCACTCCACAGTAAAAGCACCCAAACACAGTTTTCACACTTTTTTTTTTTTTTTTTTTTGTTATATCACTTCACTTTCACAGTTTACCCTAAAATTAAATAAACCAGGCGCTCTGCTTTTGGGTCCACCACCCCCCATCCTGTAACACAAAACATACCAGAAAACCTTCAGAATAAACCAGTGAACCCTGAAAACCAACCAGAACATTTCTGAGGTGAGACTGGAAAAGTATGGCGTGTGTACATCAGCTCTCACCGGGTGCACAAACACCCTCCGAATGTAATAACATGAACAGTAATCCTGGAAACGGTGGGAGAGGAGGCAGAAAAAATCCCCCCCGGATATTCAGACTTATCTCAAACCCGCCGCCACCCCGCCGGACTGGGTACAGTGTGTTTTCCACAAACAGGAAACGGGGCCAAACAAACAAACAGTGATGGACTTTTCTTATCAGCACTTCACACCACTTTCCTCTCCGGCTTTTATCATCATACAAACAAAACGATGCTTTTCTCTCTCAGAAAGATAAACAACGGCTTCTGAGGGACGTTAATTGAAGCGTCTGGTACGATTAGCATGTCAGGACACACAGCAGGAACACGAGGAACAGCCGAGTGTGTGACTGTGTGTAGTACTGTACGGTTCCTCCACACCCATTTACTGTCGGTTCTCATTTCCTGTTCATTCTCACTTCTGTCATCACATACACACTCATGTTAGTGTGTGCTGAAAACAAGTGGGTCACTACGGTGGCCTGTAAGTCCAACACGCACCAGAAAACCCTCAAAACACACCAGAAAAGCTTCAAAACCCTCAAAACACACAAGAAAACCCCCATAACACACCAGAAAAGCTTCAAAACCCTCAAAACACAACAGAAACCATCAAAACACAACAGAAATCCTTGAAAATACACCAGAAATCAATCAATGCACATCAGGAAACCCTCAAAAACCTTAAAACGCACCAGAAAACCATCAAAACCCTCAAAATACACCAGAAAACCATCAAGAAACACCAGCAAATCAAAACACACCAGAAAACCATTGAAACCCTCCAAACTCATCAGAAAACCCTTAAACACACCAGAAATCCATCGAACCCCTCAAAACACAACAGGAAACCCCCAAAACACAACAGAAAACCCTTTAAACACACCAGGAGACCCTCAAGAAATACCAGGAAACCCTCAAAACACACCAGAAATACATTAAAACCCTGAAAACTCTCGAAATACACATGAAAACCCTTAAACACCAGGAAACTCACCATAAAACCCACAAACACACCAGGAAACCCACCAAAAACCTCAAGAAACACCAGAAAACCCCCCACAACCCTTACAACACACCAGGAAGCCCTCAAGAAACACCAGAAAAAGCCCCAAAAAACACAACAAACACAGCAGAGTACCAGAATACACCCCCAAAACCAGTGAGTGGTGCAGCTTGATGGGTGAAAATAACCCACACGTTGATTCTGCAGAAGAATAAAAGCTTAATAAAAACAAACCTGTGATTCTGTGAGGAGGACAGTCTGTATAAATAAGTGTTTGTGATCTGTTAGAGAAGTAAGATGAATAAACAGCTTCTCCGTCAGCTCGACTCGATTCTGCTGTTAACAAACGGTAAAAACGATTTCACTTTTTATTAGAAGCAGCACAACGTAACATTCAGTGAAATCCCTCTTACATTTCTCTATTAATCTGGAGTTTAAAAATACGACCGCGTGGCTTTGAACAACGCGCTTCACCAGACGCTCGACAAGCTCAGATTCCCCGTCTGAGCGCGCTCACTTCTGCGCTAATGAAGCTCACCGGCGTTTCGCTACAGGAATTAGCGGCTTAGCTTTAAGCCTCAAATCCCTCTGGATCGTCCTTTCTCTCTTTTTCGGCGAGCCCCGTGTTTGGCTGTGTTGATGAGGAGAGACAGCGGCTGACCGGTCTGGCTCTGGCACGCATTCTGCTCGTGGCGCTTACCTTTGAGTCTGGACGGTGAAAGCGTGACGGCTAATTGAGTGACCCTGTCAGTGTTTGTGTGAGCAGCAGATGCTGTGCCACACACACACACACAGAGGAGGAGGATAGTAATGCTTCACCTGTCGAGTACGCTGATATTATTCAGGCCACGTTACGCCAGCAGGTTTGAGTGACGTTTTTGTGCGTTCACAGCCAGCGTGGATGAAATTAATGCTAAGCACACGTACGTTCCAACGTGGCGGTTCGCTAATACCATAAGACAGGAACTACAAGGCCTGGTAGGAGCCGATAGCATAAATCAAACACCTCGGGGTTTCATTTCGTTCCTGAGGAACACCTGCGAGCAGTGGAACCGCAGAGAGAAACACGTTGTGGGGTCAAAGTGGACGGAGACATACAGCAATGAAGTGAGCTTTCTTTTTTTCCTCCCAATTTAGTCATATCTAATTTACCCATCGCATTTCTCCTCTACTCCTGATCAAGAAAAGCCAGAACTATCACATGCTCCCTCTGACACGTGTGCAGTACTGAACGCTTCTTTCCACCTGCTTCAGGCGGGTTCATGTGGCATATGGAGATCCATATCGCGCACAGACAGTCACACACCTATCTCCATTACTTCCCGTCTCTGTGCAAAGCCTCGAAATCCTCAAAATACACCAAAAACACAAAAAAAAAAAAAAAAAAAAAAAAAACTAACCAGCAAACACTCAAAACTCCCAAAACACACCTGATACTTACAAAACACACCAGAAAACCCTCACAAGCCCTCAATACACACCAGAAAAGCCTCAAAACCTTAAAAACACAACGAACAACCCCAAAGAAACACAAGGAAACCTCCAAAAAACACCAGAAAACCTCAAAACACACAAGAAAACCCTCACAAACCCTCAGAACACATCAAACAAACCAAAAATACCTTAGAACACTCCAGAAAACCATCAAAAACCCTCAAAACGCACCAGAAAACCCTTTAAAAAAACCCAAACACACCAGAAAACCCCCAGAACCTTCAAAACACAACCCCCAAGAAGCACAAAAAAAAACCACAAAACACACCAGAAATCTTTTAAAGTACACCAGAAAAACCTCAAACCTTCAAAACACACCAGAAAACCCCTCATACACACCAGAAAAACCTTCAAAACACACAAGAAAACCGACAAAAACCCTCAACACACCAGAAAAGCCTCATAAACCATCAAAACGCACCAGAAAACTTAAAGTACACCAGAAAAACCTCGAAAACCTTCAAAACACACCATAAAACCCCTCATACACACCAGAAAAACCTCAAAAACCTTCAAAACACACAAGAAAACCGACAAAAACCCCCCAAAATACACCAGAAAACCCCCAAAACACACCAGAAAACCCTCAAAACACACAAGAAAACCCTCAAGAAAAACCAGGAAACCCTCATGTGTATATATATTTACGAGGGATCTTCAAAAAGTTTCCTCACTTGTATATTTGGTTATAAGCGGTGAGGGTGGGAGGAGGAGTAATCAGTTGTGTCTGAGAGACGCTTATAGTCTGGATTTAGCTCCATCTGATTCCCTCCATCTGATGACTGTGAGCCAGCGCCTGATAACAGCGCCTAACTTCCTCGGCCCGCCCAAAAAACACATTAAACCTCATACTGAAGCTTCATAGTGCACCCAGTCCTCCGTTTTATTTCCTACAATTATTTTAGAATGAAAACGGTCACACACGCGCCTGAGAGGTTGGGATAACGGCACCCGCCAAACAAACATGACGCAAATGCAAATACCGCATCGTATCACCAGAACCGCAAATAGAAATCCCCGGAACGTCAGTCAGTCTGGTGCAGAGAGCCTATTTATTCAAATGTTCCTGCTCCTAAATCCATGCCCTCCGGAGGCATTTATAAACACACACCATTACACTGTGTGCTCCAAGAAGCACTCTGGAACACACACGTGTGTGTTTTTGTGTGTGTGTGTGTGTGTGTGTGTGTTCCCCCCCAGATTCAGTCATTCAGTAATATATAGAATTACAGTTAATTAGACGTAACATAATGAGGTCGACGTGCTTTTACCGTCATCCAATCCGATCCGAATCAGACGCTACTGTGTTTTATTACTGGTTGGTAGGTGGGTGGGTAGCACTGTAGCCTCACAGCGAGAAGGGTCTGGGTTCGATTCCCAGGTGGAGCGGTCCCTGTCCTTTGAATCCTGGGAAATGATCTTCCTCCAGTTTAAAGTAAGCAGTTTAAATGAAAACAATGTGGCATTGTACCCCGAGAGTGTTCGAATCAATGCCCGGTCGAAGTTGGCACGTTGATGTGGTGTGAGGTGAGCCCGCCCCACGATCACCTTTCGACCCGGCTCAGATAGAAACACACTAAACCCGGGCAGTAACCGGATAATGAACTGTACGGGAAAAAAAGCACTAAAGATTCTTGATATGCCCACTCACGAGGGCAGGAGAAGGGGGGCATCCCTAATGTGTTTTCATCCCCTTCCAAATAGCGGCGGCAGATGTTCTACGTCGACTTTTCTGTCCCTGAACGAGCGTGCTGCGTGGCACAAGCCCATTGTTGACTCAGTTGAATCGCCAGCCTGAGGCGATAGACACACACGCGGGCACGGCGACGAAAGGTCAGCGGGCATCTCTCGCCGTCAGCCGCGTCAGCGCTAAAAAAACAAGGGCTGCTGCGCCCTTGCCGGTGTGCCAGTCTGTGCCAGCCCAAGGTGCTTTCTGATTTAAAACTGGCACACGGAGGCCTGATATACACTTCCGACTATAAAGCTCGACGCAGAGAGATTGTTATTATTATTATTATTATTATTATATCATAAATAAAAGCAGTAATTAACCGTGTCTCATAACGAACTCTTGTTTTAATTACAGCGTTAAGCACATTAGGGATGTTTGTAATTGACTAGATCACACGGGCTGCATTGATGAAATCGCAAACGTAATTATTTCCATCCAAACCTCACGTCGGTACGTCGGGGTCTCATAAAACACGTATAATAACACTGTACTAATAATACTGTACGCTTAACGAGCGAGTTCTGTACCTACCACTGGTCGTTAGGCAAACAGGTGAATAAACAAGAGGTAGAGAGCGGCTTGTTTAATTGTTTTATAACATGTTTATTTACATATATTTTGTTTTTATACTTAAAATCTTTTAAAATCCTTCTGTCTTTTATAACAAGGATTGGTGTGTGACTCTGTGCGTGATACGGATCTCCATATGAACCTGTCGGGTGCAGGTGAAAAGAAGAGGTACTGCACACGAGTCGGAGGGGGCGTGCGTTAGTCACGGTGCTCCTCGGTCAGGAGTGAAGGGGAACTGGATATGACTTGATTGGGAGGAAGATTATGTGGAGTTGCCCCTCTATGCGGGCTTGACCAGGATTTTGGAGTGTGTCTGTCATATTTGGGCCATTTTAATTTAAAGAGCGTTCATGAGGTCATGGACTATTGTGAGACAGTAACACACAAACTCCATAATTAGAAGGGATGTCTATATATTTTTGGACATGGTGCAGTGGTGTGGTGATCTCGGGTACACTTTCAACACTTTAGGGAAGGCCCTGTCCTGTTCTAAGCTCTATAAAGACATAAAGAACAGCTCAGTTTACAGACTAAAACTCCAGCATCCTGCACTCAACAGCTCTGGAATGAATCGGAACATCGACTGAGACTTTCTCGAAATGCTCCTTTGACTGATTGGGCACAAATTCCCACAGTCACACCTCTCACAAGTCTTATGAGAAGCCTTCTCACAGGAGCAGCTGTTGTAATAGCTGAATAGATCACATATATAATGGTCGCTGTATTTTAATACTGTTATTATATAGCGCTGACCTCAATAGCCCACTTAACAGCTCTGGGATGAATCGGAACGTCAACTAAGGCTTTTTTGACCAACATCACTGCCCAGCTATACAAACGCTCATTTGAAACAAATGAGAAACAGGCTGAACACAAGTCGTCTCCACTCTCCATCCAAAGCAAAGTAAATAAAATGATAAAGCTTTTGAGGGAACATTGAATCCAGTTTGAGAACTCGCGAGAACCCGTCAGAACTCACGAGAAGTCGTCACTTTAATATTCACGACTCAGGGAAATGAAACGCTGGCTTTATATCAACGTTTGCAGTGCTAATTATGAGCAAACGGACAGAATTAAGAGCGGATCTGATGATAATCTCAGTCAAGATCAAAGCAAAGTCCGAAAAATCGCTTACAAGCGCACAGAGGTCAAGCGGTCATACGCTATATGGTCAAAAATATTGGGACACCTATGTGTTTTAGCTACAACAGTTCCTAACAGTTCCACCTGGAGGTGGAATAAATCAATTATAAACAGAAAAACATACGCTTCCAAATTTGCAGCAACAGTTTAGGGATGGACCTTGACTTATGCCCTTGCACATGATGAAAAGCTCAGTTTAAAGAAACTCCATCGTCCAGCACAGAGCCCTGACCTCAACTCCACTCAAAAGCTCTGGAATGAATCGGAACATCAACTGAGGCTTTTGTAATGATTAGTTGACTCCGTGGGCACAAATTCCCACAGGCAGTTTGCCCAAAATCTGTGCATGTACTTATTACTAAATGGACAAAAGTATTGGGACGCCCCTTCTAATGATTTAATTCATGTGTTTGATCCATGACAATCGCTAACAAAGGAAATATGCTTCCAAATTTGCAGCAACAGTTTAGGGAAGGCCCTTTCCTGTTCCAGCATGACGAAAAGCTCGGCTTAAAGAAACTTCAGCCAACTGGACAGCTTTGGAATGAACTGGAACATCAACTGAATGCCCAGTCATACAAATGCTGTCATATTTTGACTGAAAGGGCACAAATTCCCACAGACACAGTTCAAAGTCTTGTGAGAAGCTTCTCAGAAGCTCACGGTTAGACGTCCGAATACTTTTGGCCATGTGGTGTAGCTAAGGGATCTGGACTCATTAAGTTATGATAATCAGACAGAATTTAATCCAGCTTTAGATTGGAACTCGGACCGTTTCATGCTCCTGCACGTCGAGCTAATCCAGGTTCCCGTGCCCTGCCGTGACCCTCCTGAGCAGGAGTCGGGATGAAAGCTCCCCGGCGGCGTCGGTCGGTGACTCCCCCGGCTCGGTACACAGACGCCGTTGCTCGGGGAGCCGGAGGAGCCCAGAGGAGCCCAGAGGAGCAGCGCAGTAAGCCAGGATTAAACACCTCCAGCTTTAAACGCACCTCCCGTCGCTGACTGATGCCCAATTAAACACTTAGAGGCTTATCGATCACAGGAGAGCGTCTCACCTCGCCGAAAATCTTTAAATGCGCCGCGGGGGGCCTCACAGACGGGGCGTCGCTTCACGCTCTGCGTCGTTCCGCACGCTGTTCTCTGTCGGAGTGAAAAAATAAAAGTAAAAAATGATCGGAGCAAAACTGCTGGGGAGGTATCAGTCACGTCCTTCTAATGACTGAATCCACGTGTTTCAGCCACATGAGTCCCTAACAGGTGTAATAAATCAGTCATATAGAGAAGATTATACGCTTCCAACAGTTTACATCTACACGTGTAGAAATGGGGCGTGTCATGGGGGCATCATTTACCTATTTCTTTATATTTCTGACCAAGCGGCGTTAATTTAAACGAACTGGAAGCACAGACACAGTTCAGGTGTAAGACTGACCCTGTTCCAGCAGTGAAGCTCATAAGCAAATAAACAGATCAGCGCTGCTATGAGAACGTACGGCTAAATCGTGTTACGTCTCGTTTAGCTTCTAATTAAGGAAAGATCCAATTCTGAGCACTCGAGAACATATTAAATACGCCAGACCTCCGGGGACGAGGGAGAAACCTGATATTTTGCAGCTTGATCGTTTAAATTCGGTGCTCACGACTTTGGGGAGGCAGAAATCCCTGTTCCTCTTCTCCTGATGAAATTAACATCGCTGATGCCCCCGTCAGCTCGAGCTGAACTCGTTTGACCACCGGGCATCTTCAGCCAATAAATTATGGTAATGGCGGCCCTTCCCCGCTCGCTCTCATTACAGAGGCTCTCCACGCGAGACGATGAAAGAATAACTGCAGAAATAACTCTCATGATCTGAAAACCTGCGGAGATTAAAATGAATTCAGTTCCTGATATTAAATCTTCTCAGAATTTCTCCCGGGTTTTATTGTACAGGGAGTCACCACAGGACAGAAACCCTTCAGCGTACAGGTAGAAATCGATGCTAAAGCTAAACGAGCTTCCAGAAGTTCTCACAGATTTAATTATTAAAAACAGTCTAAAGTAATAACACACAGAACCACAATAAACACCTGAAACACCACCGTCAGTCCAACTGCTTCCATCATGCACAGGTAGAAAGATCAGAAACACCTCCTCATAAATCCTCCTGGACTGGAGCGCTACACAAAATCTCAAAATGTTGCTCCGTTCAGAGCCCCACTGGTGACATCTCGTATTATTAAAAATAATTGAAAATAATAAAAATAAAAATAATAAAAATAATCCTTAATTTCCCTTAAATTAATTTAATTTACTTAAAGTATTAATACAATAATTTAAATTATAATAATAAAAATAATCCTTATTTTCCAAAATTAATTTAATTTACTTAAAGTATTAATAAAAATTAGTAAAAATAATCCTTAATTTCCTTCTAGATTAATAAATTATCCATCGATCTATCTAAATAATTCTAGGCCGCAACTTGTGAGAACAGAACGGTGGTAATTTTAGACATTATAGAGGAGAATTCAGACAATTTAACAACTTACAGACATTTGGGCAGGAACCGGCAACCTTCTGATTACTAATCCAGTATCCTAACCACTAAACTACCACTGAAATGGGATAGCATTCAAATACTTTTGACCATGTAGTGCAGTATGCAGGCATTATTTAAGGATTAAATTAAGGATTAAGGGTTTCGCTCTAGGGCCCAACAGTGGCAACCTGGCAGTGGTGGGGCTTGAACCGGCAACCTTCTGATTACTAATCCATTACCTTAACTGCTGAAATACCACTGAAATGGGATGATGTCCAAATACTTTTGACCACGTAGTGCGGTATGCAGTTGTTAAGAATTTACAGTACAGCCTAAGTGAGTGAGGGTTAAGGGCCTTGCTCAAGGGCCCAACCGTGGCAACCTGGCAGTGGTGGGGCTTGAACCAGCATCCTTTCGATTGCTCGTCGTGTATCTTAACCTTAGGCTAGGCTACAACCAGAACATGCAGACGTGATCTGCACGTGTTGAAAGGGGGGGTGTCTCATGTCTCAGGTAAGTCCCTCTTTAGTAAAGGTAAAAAGGAGATATTACCAGGGGAATTGGATATGACTAGATAAAAAAAAAACAGGAAGATTAACATTCAAACCCCTTCTTTTAAACTGTAGGACAGGATTAATATTTAATTTGTTTATTTTATTTTATTTTTTTACCTCAAGACAGCAAAGTAAAACCTATTTTAACGATGCGATGGCTCTGCGCACCAGGAGATGGAACCCCGACTGTATCCTCTCTCAGTATCCCTCCTCGAGTGCATCGTTTTGTTTTCTCTTCCCTCAGACGGGTCTCGTGCTGAGCTCAAGTCGTTCTGGGGCACTGAGAAATGTCGCTGGTCCACTCCGCTCTGCCCGTCGGTGATGAAGAGTGGCAGCTTGACCTTTCTATCTGACCGGATTAGATTTTAGAGGAAACGCCGGCGCCTTAAAGCATCACGTCAGCACATTTCCCACTGCGGGACGCCGTTTTGTCATGAATACGTCCACACGTGTAGAGTACGGTGAAGAGCTTCCCAGCACACACAACCTTTTCACTGCTGGTCCAAACCTCTTATGTTTATTAAACCACAGGAGTCCTAAAATTCCTAATTGACCTCTTTAACCTAAATAATCTGCTTTAAAAATCTCGTCCGAGCCAAATATTCCATGCTGTATTTACACATCTTGTCTACTTAAAGCTTCATTACTCACTGACCAACAACATAAAGTTCTCGGGACCATTTTCTCCCCTTTTCTCCAAATTTATTGTACCCAGTTCCTCTTCCTCTGATAGAGACCCCGATGGTGTACGAGGAGGGTATATTCGCCCGACACTCTCTCCCTGCGACCCGTTCTTATTCGCTCGTACTTCGGTGGATCGGCACGTGAGGTCGGTCTCGCACACGGAGAGTCACGCGCTGATCTCCACGTTCCTCCACTTCTGTACAAGCGCCTCGGCTACTAACCAGGGTCATTACACAGCGTCGAAGAACCCGCCCGATATTTTTAGTCCCGTATTTTCAGACCACTAGGGGGCGCCCAGCCGACCACAGAAGAGCTGAGATTCGAACTCAGAAACCAGAGTCCCATCGCTGGTGTGCCAGCAAAATTTAGGGACAGATTTGTACACTTTTTACTACGTTAATATTCAAGATGTGTCTATAACTGAAAGATGGTTTGCCAGCCAACTCGGGAATAAACAAACTGCTGACATGGTGCTCAGCGTCTAGAGCACAGAACCTTAAGGGCCTCGTTCAAGGGCCTAACGGTGACTATCTGGCAATGCCAGAACTTACACTCAACCTTGCGACTGACAGACAGGGAATTTTTACACCTGCTAGATACCTGCTTAATACCTAGAAGACGTGTCCATGTAATTTTGATAAAATGTTTAATGAACTGTTTTAACTCAAAAATTTGAGCAGAAAATATAAAATAAATAAATACATTTTATTTTTTACAGCACCCATGAGTGTGTGAGATTTTGGATGTTTGGCATCACGGCTGGAACAAAATCCAGACTCTGTTGTTATTTTTTTTTAACACCTCGACACCTTTACTGTCCAAGCTGCTGAAACGAAGCTCTGGGCGCGAGCCGCGCGGCCAGCTAGCTTACTCCGCCAACCTGCCAACGCCATCCTGCCAACGCAGCACGAACAGCAGGGACGGAGCGAAAGCAAACGTGGCACAGCACGCCAGGTCTAGGCTTTGCTGATCCTGCTGGCGTTCAGGGAAAAGTCCTGCAGCTGGCGTGACCCATTTCGGGCCTTAATGAGACCATTACATCTTCATGTCAGAGTCAGCAGAGAAAATATAGCCGGCTCATTATATCCCCGCGCGCCCAGTTGTGCCAGTGTTGTGATTTATATGCACACGGACGCAGGATGAGATCGCCAAGATTCGAACCCAGTTCATGAAGTCTGAACACTACCAACACTACATCTTCATATCAGAGCTGATTCTGGGATTAAGGGCAGTAGTGGCATAGTGGTTAAGGTACTGGACTCCAATTAGAACGTTTAAGCACCACCACCACCACCACTCTGTTGGACCCTTGAGAAAGGCTCAGGTTCAGGCTCAATAAAAGCGTCTGCTGAATGCCATAAATGTAATAATAATAATCTCCAGTTAACTTGATTGCACGTCTTTCGACTGTGGGAGGAAACCGGAGCACCTGTAGGAAACCCACACAGACACGGGGAGTGCATGCAAACATGCAAACTACACAGAAAGAACCTGGACCACTCAACTTGGGAATCAAACCCAGGACCTTCTTGCTTTGAGGTGACACTGCTACTGCTACTAGTCACCATGCCACTATTATTATTATTAATATGTCCTATGCACCAAATCCAAATCAATTTGAAACCTGGGATCCAGGGTTCGAATCTCAGTGGTGCTATCAGCCAGTCGGGCGTCTGCATGGACCCGATTGGCTATTGTCCGAGTCGGAAGGCTAAAACTGTCTAACGCTTAGTAAGTCAGTGCGCTCTCAGTACAGGTCCCAAGCCCAGATAGAAATAGGAGGGTTGCCCCAGGAAGGGCACAAGATCCAATGATCTGACGCCTAGTTATTAGTTTATTCCCTAATGTCCTGCCATGTTTACTACATTAAATCTGCTCAAGAGCACAATAACAACAAACCTCAAAGCTTTTGTGGTGTCCAAACATTTCTGGTCTTCTAAAAACTCGTTTTAAGCAGAGCTGAGCTGAGCTAGTAGTGCCGTTTGTTTATAATAAATAAATAAATAAATAAATAAATGGTCATCTTGATTAACTTAAACATTAAACCCCGGTGCTTAACATGCTACTGTAGATGAAATATTTAATCAGCCTGTGATCATCGTCAACGAAGATGCTTTTGGAGTTCTTGTGCTGTAACGTAGCCCAGCAAGTTCATCCAACCGTGGAAAACATGCGCCCTGCATTATTAAACTAAATTGCACCCTATAATGCGTAGATGGCCTAATTAAAGGGATAAAAACGTAATAAATCAAATCCACTGAATATTCCGACCCTGAGCTCAGGCCACACGTTAATTAAACCTCAGTATCTTCTTTCACTGATGCAACAACCACCTTGTAAAGTCGCAGTGTTCCACACAACCACATTTGGGCTCATTGTGCTTTAACCTTGTGGTTTCCATTCATACAGAACCACCGATTCACGTCTACACAATCATATCAGGTTCATGTGAACACAAATCCTGGTAGGAATGAGCACATATTCAACAAGCCATGCAGAAAAACTCAATACAGACTCACAATCTCAAAAATTACAGCCTGTCCAACACAAACAAAGACTCACACATTTGACTTTTGTATTAGAAGAACCACATCGCTTTTGCAAAATTCAATGCATTTTATTGACACACAAACAAATAACACATAAATAAATGCTAAAATCCTGAGATTAAATGCAATTTATATGCTGTTGTGCTTCATGGTCGATTAACTGCAGCCTAAACTCAAACCCTACACACACACACACATGCTGAACATATTAATCAATGCTAATATGCATTAAAACAAGCCGAGCAAATATTATTATAACCTTCACAAACGGACATGATCAAGCTACATATTCATAGATCTGTATTTAATTTACGACTTAATCTGTATTTAAGTCTTTATGTACCAGCCATTTACTTTCTTTTTTATTTCATGTGACAGTTTTATAATATATCAGATTAAATCTAAAACCAACCCACGTTAATTGATCAGACCTTGATTGCATTCATGCATGTTTGAGGTTAAGTCTGCATGTTCCTGTGTGCTATATGCAACTGGTTTTAGTCCTCTGTGCTGTAGCTCTCCATGCACACAAATACACACATCTTTTATATTTTGTGCATCAAATCAAACCATCAGACCGACTTCAGAGCTCTAAAATTCACCCCAGTTTATTACAGTCCGTGCAAACAAGCTATTTCATCACCGAGTGGATTCCTAGAACACAAATACACACATATTTCTTCACAATATGACCAGGTTGTGCAAAAAAACCATAACTAAACCAGGACTGTAAAGACGAGCCACATTTTTATTCTCCAGTGATGCCAGATCCACCTCGGAGAACATGTTGTATACCATGCACAGGGCTTTGTGCTCCTGCCTCGTGGTTTTCTTGCACACAAACGACTGGATTTACACACAATGGTACAGTATTAGGTTATGCATAAGTCAAACCCCAGGATTTATATGCAGAAATGAAGATCTTGGTAAGTCCAAGTCTTTTATTAAACATGCACATCTTTCTTCAGCGGTGCACAATTCATCTCACGTTATAGTACACGCACCAGGCTTGACTCCTTATTGGCTTATTGTCCCATTGATTCCACTACACACAATTACACATTCATATGGGCAATAAACAACCTTAAACCAAACCTTAAACCCTAGTACAAACGCACATGAACATGTGCACAATACACATATGCAGCGTTAATAGTGCGCAAAACGTCAAAAGTCGAGCGAAATAATTGCAATTCGATCCAAATGCACATTTGCATTACAGTATTAAACTAAATTGCATCTTGAAAATAAAATGCGAGTGTAAATAAACCTGGCACACCAGGGCACCGATCACCACCCCAGCGATCAGGATGCAACCCGGAGATGCCGCTCCTTCTAAATGTCCGTAATAAAAGCACGCGTAATAAATAATAATAAAAAAGAAACAAGCGTTTCCAACTCAATTCAGCACATAAACTGCACAATAGAGCAGCAAAAGCAAACAAAGCAGCATCAGCAGCACAGAACTGCAGCACAGCAGCAGCGGGAGAGTGAAAAAAAAAAAAAAAAAAAAGAACGCGCGACTTACCGGAGCAGGTGAATCCGAGGTACAGGAGGCATGAAGCGGCGAGGACGTGCGCGGCTCTCCAGCGCACAAACGGACGCAGGTGAAGCGCCATGGTCGCCCCGTGCCTCTCGTCTGCTATCACAAATAGTGAGTGCACGAACCAGTAATCGAGAATGTACAAAACCAGTGCGCGAAACGGGGAGTTTGTTCCGTGTTCCTGTCGGCGTGCCGAGTGCGCGGAGAGTTTGAGTCGGAGCGGGGACGGTACTGCACCCGACCGTTCCTCTCTCTCTCCTCCCTCCTTCCTCTCCGTCCTTTACAGCTCCTCCAACTCCTCCAACTCCTCCCTCCTCCTCGTGTCCGTGCACGCCGCCGATACCAGTACCGGTGCCAACCGTGGTGCCAAGGCTGATGCCAATGCCGCTGCGCCGCCCGGTCCGTCTCTCAGAAAGCGCGATCCCGCAGCACCAGCATCTCCGTCTGAAGTGCGCAGCGCAGGACCAGTTTTACCTTCAGATATCTCCGCAAAAATCACATTGGCATCACCTGACAGTGTGATTTCTGCTCCGTTCCGCTCTGATTGAGCAGATTGGTATAAATTGTGGGTTGTTTAGCCCGGTAACGTCAACTCACGCAGCGCTGCGGGGGGTGAAGTGATACAAACCGGCTACCGGAGAAAACCAGGAGCGGATTCAGACCGGGAGCGGCTGCAGGAGGAGGAACCATGGACGTTTATTGTACTCCTCTATTACACCCACGCTGGAGACACCACACAGACATCAGGGGCAGCTGCTATAAATAAAATAAATAATAATAATAAATAATAATAATAATAATAAATCAAGCAACTCTGGAGGCGTGACGGTCCACAGCACAAAACAAACTGGGAGCGAGTGGATGGTAGATCTTTCTGTCCCAGCTACACCCACAAACTGTAATTAATCTCCACCCTATGGTCAAAAGTAAATAGACAGACCTAATTTGTGTAGCTCAACCTTTTAGCCTTACTCATTGGTGCACTCTAATTATGGGCCCCTATAGTGCCCTTCCAAACTATGTAAATGGACTTAAAGTAATAATTACAGCAAACAGGATGCACCCGACCACAATCTGAAGTGGCAAAGGGTCTGAATACTTTTGTATTTAGGAGATTTCTGTCGTTTATTAATTGATTTATTAATGTATCTGTTAAACAAACTACAAGCATGTTTTCACTTAGAATTATGGGGAAAAAGCAATGAACTCAATTCAAAATCAAACCAACAACAAACCACTACCAAAAGTGCACAAAAGTCAGGGGGTCTGAATACTTTCTAAATACACTGTACAAAAAGTCAAGGGGTCTGAATACTTTTGGAATACACTGTACGAAATCACACTGCACAAAAAAATCAAGGGGTCTGATACTTTCTGAATACAGTACATACAGGGTTGTTAAAGATGCATCGTATTTCAGGTGGTTGCTAGGTTGTTACTAGTGGTTGCTAGTGTATGCACATGAAAAGTTCAGGTGTCCCAGATGATTGTTAAGTACTGCACTAATTCTATAGGGGTAAAAATTCCAACCAATGTTAGCCTAGGCATCCAGAATTGCAGTGAGCCTACGATGGACAACGGTAGTTCTGTGGTTAAGGTACTGGACTAGTAATCAAAAGGTCACTGGTTCATGCCCCACAACAACCCACAATCAAAAGTGCACAAAAGTCAAGGGGTATGAATTTTTGAATTTCAGACACATGCTACAATACTGCACACCAAAGAGTAAAAAAAAATGTAAATAATTATAAACTAAGTGATTAGTCAGTAGATGGAATGTGTTTAGATTTTTAAAATCTGATGCTTGTTTCTTCAGTTTAAACAGAAACCAAAATGTGACTGACTCTGTGGACTTTGTATAGTAAATAAGGTTGCTAGGTGGTTGTTATGGTAGTCCAGACTTTTACTAATATGTTGCTAGTAATTGCTGTGGTATTTCTGTTAGCTGTTGGGGTGTTGCCATAGTACAAGGTTGCTACTGTATTTCAGTTGGTTGTTAGGGTGTTGCTGAGTGGTTGTAATCGTAGTCCAGACTTTTACTAATATGTTGCTAGTCGATTGCTGTGGTATTTCAGTTAGTTGTTAGGGTGTTGCTACAGTACAAGGTTCACTCACTCACTTTCTTTACCGCTTATCCAATCAGGGTCGCGGGGGTGTGCTGGAGCCTATTCCAGCTTTTCAATGGGAGCAAGGCACACAGTAACACCCTGGATGGGGTGCCAGTCCATCGCAGGGCACATATACATACAGACACACAAACATGCATTCACCTATAGGGCAATTCAGTGTCTCCAATTAACCCGACTGCATGTTTTTGGACTGTGGGAGGAAACCGGAGCTCCCGGAGGAAACCCACGCGGACATGTGGAGAACATGCAAACTCGGCACAGAACACGAACCCAGGACCTTTTTGCTGCGAGGAGACAGTGCTACCCACCGAGCCACCATGCCGCCCCAGTACAAGGTTGCTACTGTATTTTAGTCGGTTGTTAGGGTGTTGGTAGGGTGGTCACTGCTTGTTCTGGACGACCAATAGTTCTACATTTTTTCAGCACCTGACTGGCATTACGTTCACCCAGTGATATTTAATCATAAATATTTGCCACCTCTTTAGGAAGAGCATTCCCTAAAGCCGGATTCCGAATGCCAAAAATCGCTGATGATGCCGAATTCAAAACCACTTCCATTTCAGTGGAAAGAATGCCCGCAGGCGTTGGCGACTCTCGCTGACTCTTCACCATTCGCAGCTTTGTGGAAGACCAGCCGCGCCACGCCGCGCCACTCACCAGTGCCCGCTCAAAAAGATTTCTTCATCATCCTTATTTATTGACAGTAAGCGCTTATACAAGCTCGAGCTCGGCCCCCGGTGGATGCACCGCCGTTCCGATGCCGCACGGTCGGGTTTTCTCACCGTGCCCGTGGCCCTGGGATGCGGTTTAATGGAAAGGTACGAGCGTAATCTGATCACGTGGCGGAACAGCAGAACCCGTGAGCACTGAATCCAAATGAGCCGAGCAGCAGCTCCAGCGTTCCTGACAGTTCTCAGTTCAGACGGATTCGCGCTTATTCCTGACCTATTTTTACCGCAGAGGTAAAAACCACGAGCAGGATTTATTCTGCTTACCTGGAGGAGCACGGGTTTAAATTATCGTGTGTTTATGAAGGATGAAGACGGCTGAACGTGCACGTTATCTCCTGTACGTCACCAGACCAGGACGAAGAACAGACGTTACTTTATTAGGGCGCTTGGGTGGCACCATTAAGCCCCAAGGTTCAAAGCTAGGTGGTTTGAATAAGGTCACATGTGGTTTGTAGGGTGATGCCTTGTCTTTCACATGCTCTCTCTGTTGGTAAAAGCTTAATAATAATTAATAATATAATAATAATGTTTAATGTTAGTATTAAATATTATTTTGTTTATTTATTATACTTGTACAAAGATTTGAGAGTGTATTTTTCAAATTTGCTAATAAGTACAACGGAAGCATCAAAGGCTAAGGGCCTTGCTTAGGGGCCCAACAGTGGTGGACCCCTAAGCAAGGGGTGGTACTTTATAAGGGTGCTCTGGTGGCTCTGGTTGTTAGGCTGTTACTAGGTGGTTGTTATGGTAGTCCAGACTTTTTTCTAATATAGTCGATTGCTGTGGTATTTCAGTTAGCTGTTAGGGTGTTGCTACAGTACGTGGCTGCTACCGCATTTCAGTCGGTTGTTAGGCTGTTACTAGGTGGTTGTTATGGTAGTTCAAACCTTTACTAATATGTTGCTTGGTGATTGCTGTGGTATTTCAGTTAGTTGTTAGGGTGTTGCTACAGTAAATTGTTGCTACCATATTTCAATTGGTTGTTAGGCTGTTACTGGGTGGTTGTTATGGTAGTCCAAACCTTTACTAATATGTTGCTAGGTGATTGAAATATGGTAGAAGCTATTTACTGTAGCAACACCCTAACAGCTAACTGAAATACCACAGCAGTCGGTTGTTAGGCTGTTACTAGGTGGTTGTTATGGTAGTCCAAACCTTTACTAATATGTTGCTAGTCGATTGCTGTGATATTTCAGTTAGCTGTTAAGGTGTTGCTACAGTAAATTGTTGCTACCATATTTCAGTCGGTTGTTAGGCTGTTACTAGGTGGTTGTTATGGTAGTCCAAACCTTTACTAATATGTTGCTAGGTGATTGCTGTGATATTTCAGTTAGCTGTTAGGGTGTTTGCTACAGTACGTGGCTGCTACCGTATTTCACTCGGTTGTTAGGCTGTTACTAGGTGGTTGTTATGGTAGTCCAAACCTTTACTAATATGTTGCTAGTCGATTGCTGTGATATTTCAGTTAGTTGTTAGGGTGTTGCTACAGTAAATTGTTGCTAGCATATTTCAGTCGGTTGTTAGGGTGGCATGGCGTGGTCAGTACGAGGCTGGACGCTGATTTCGTGAGGAGGTTCAGCGTGTGGTTGGCGCATTAGGAGGCCTGTGATGTTTTTTCCGGCTCTCTCTGCGTTTGCAGACGTCTAATAGCCCATCAGCCGCGGCGTAACGGCACTAAATGTGAGAAACGCCATCAAAACAGAGCGGCGTAAACAAACAGAAGAATCCAATATTCAATTATAGAGGAAAATTCAAACGCCGCTCGAGAGCGAACAGCTTTTCTTCTGCTCTTTTTCTCAGAGTGCGTTTAAATTTAAATGCTAGTCTGAGCCGCTGTCGCTCACGACGCCCAGCAGGTTACCTTCTCCCACAGATCGTATTCGGAAATATTTTTTAGTGCTTTCATTTTTTTTTGCCTTTTAGAACTGGCACACAGGAACTGGCATTTATTTTTGACAGCGAGGTTTAAAAAGACAATGCAAATGTCAGCCACTCAAAGCAGGTTTCTCACGAACGCACGATCTGCTCCGGATCTGCTCGGCTTTTAAATGGAAACGAGGAGGAACGCGGCGAAATGTTAGGCGACATGTCAACAGGAACATACGAACGGCGGCTCATAAAGGCATGAAGCGTTCGTCTGAGGATCCGCTGCTCAACCAGGGTGACGTTTTCATGCTGTCATCAAATCTTTTATATTATTTTTATTTTAGTTTAGTTTTTTGGTGGGGTTATCACTGGATTAAAACTCTTTTAAACCAGACGGGAGAGGGAGGAGAAACGTCTCGTTAATGGAAAACCCTGTAAAATATATTTAGGAACCTTAAAGTTACTCGACAAATAAAAAAACATAAACATAAAACGTACAGAATACGATTCATTCTAATTAAAAGGTTGAATTTTAGCAAATATACACCAATCAGCCATAACATTAAAACCACCTCCTGGTTTCTACACTCACTGTCCATTTTATCAGCTCCACTTACCATATAGAAGCACTTTGTAGTTCTACAATTACTGACTGTAGTCCATTTGTTTCTCTACATGCTTTGTTACCTCCTTTCACCCTGTTCTTCAATGGTCAGGACCCCCACAGAGCAGGTATTATTTACGTGGTGGATGATTCTCAGCACTGCAGTGACACTAACATGGTGCTGGTGTGTTAGTGTGTGTTGTGTTGGTATGAGTGGATCAGACACAGCAGCGCTGCTGGAGTTTTAAAATACCGTGTCCAAACACTGTCCACTCTATTAGACACTCCTACCTAGTTGGTCAAACCTTGTAGATGTAAAGTAATCTAGTAATCTAGTAATCAGAAGGTTGCCGGTTCAAGCACCGCCACTGTTGGGCCCCTGAGTGAGGCCCTTAACCCTCAATTGCTCAAAACTGTGTTCAGTCATAACTAAGTTGCTTTGGATAAAAGCAGAAACTGTAAATGTAACACAGTTTAAGCAGGTGATGGTGGGGCTTAAACCAGCAACCTTCTGATGACCGGTTCAGTACTCTAAGCACGTACCGAAGGTCATGGGCGCAGGACGAGGAACAATCGAGATTCGCTTCATTTTGCTATAAACCTGGTCCCACTGCTGTGATTTTTAGGTGGCAACTGCACCCCTCCCAAAAATCAGCCATTCACGAGGCTTTAAATCCATAAGCGCTCGCGACTCCGCGGTTCGGGCTCGAGTCTGAGCTTCACCTCCTTCACCACAGCTGGAGAATTTCATTGTTTTATACCAAACTTCAGCCACGTGGAACTTTTTCGGGAATTTCTCTAATCTATAAAAACGCACCCGTTTCATCCTCTCCGAGACTCTTTTGGACTCGTTGAAAGAAATACGTTTCCTGCGCGGCGCTTCCTGCGTCTGCATTCCTTTGTTCTGGGAGAGATGGCATTGTCTGAGAGTCGGCGCGGCCTCGGATGATGTTGAGTGTTTTATGGCCGCGTTTCAGCGTTTTTCCTACAGACGTGATGGGAAAGAGGAAGGAGCACAAAAAAAGAAGAAGGAATGAGGAAAAAAACGGAACAATGGAGCGAATGGTGAGTGAATGCGCCGGTAATTAACCAAAGTTTTAGTCAAACTACAAACTAAAGAGAAGCTCGAGAGCAAATTTGGAGAGGAAGATGATAAAAGATCTCCGTCAGAAGCCGGGAAACCCACCAAGTCCTTTATTTACCCTCCACAAGCTTTAATAACGCGACTTTATTTCTTACACTCATCATCTGATTTTTATTTTAAGAATCGAGAGTGCATTTTCTCGCCTTTTCTCGCCTTTTCTCCTAATTTAGTCATACCCAGTTCCACTTCCTCTGCTGGAGAACCTGATGGTGTACTAGGAGGGTATATTCTCCTGACACTCCTGATTCTTCCTTCTTATTCGCCCGTACCTCGCTGGATCATTTACATTTTCAGCATTCAGCAGACGCTTTTATCCAAAGCGACTTACAGAACTGTGACTGTATATCTTCTAAGCAATTGAGGGTTAAGGGCCTTGCACAAGGGCCCAACAGTGGCAGCCTTGCAGTGGTGGGGCTTGAACCAGCGACCCTTTGATTACTAGTCCGGTATCTTAACCACTAGGCTACAACTGCCCCACTGAGGATCTCCATATGTGAGACTGGCCTCACGCGCCAATCTCCACCTTCCTCCACTTCTGTACAGGCGCCTCGGGCTACTAACAAGGGTCCTTACACTGCATTGAAGACCCCGCCCACTTTTATAATCCCGTCTTTTCCCAATTCTACAGTCACATAAATTCTAGTCATGGCAATTCTACAGTCAGCTGTAGTCAGTTCTACAGTCACGTCAATTCTACAGTCACGTCAATTCTACAGTCATGTCAATTCTACAGTCAGCTGTAGTCAGTTCTACAGTCACGTCAATTCTACAGTCAGCTGTAGTCAGTTCTACAGTCACGTCAATTCTACAGTCACTGCCACATTCTATTTTATTCTATTTGACAACTGGCACAAATTCCCACATACATACTTTACGAGCTGTACAACAAGCTCACAGTCGGGTGTCCCAATACTTTTGTCTGCAGTGTTTATTTATTATTTATACTGTTTTTAATTTAATATAAACTCTATTACTGCTTTCTTTTATCAGCCTTTCACAAACTGTCCCAATTTTATTCAAAATAATGTTTATTCAATCATGTTTGGACAATAATAATCATGAGGTTCAGTAGAAAGACTGACAGAAAATAGTGATGCATCAGTGCTTTTTATATTTATTAATTTTTTTGCGCATGTTGTCTGAAAAAATAATAATAAAATAAATAAATAAATAAAACGGCGCTACCGAGAGCTACCGAGAGCTCTGCTTTCATCTTTTATCTGCTGAATCTCTCTTATCAGCAGCATCTTTCATGCACACAAAATAAAAATGGAATAAAGAATGAAAAGAATTTGAGAAGTCATGAAAAGTCGTACAGAGGTGCACAGAGCGGAGCACTCGGGGAGCAGACGCAGCTCATCGGATCCTGTAGAAATCATAAACTATGAATGACCCGGCCTGAACCCAACGTTGTTATACCAGCTCAGGACTTCCGGCAGCCATAAAGCTGAAGCTGATGTACGGCGTGTCCGAGCGGGCGCAGAGAAAGTGACCCGTACCCTGCTGATTCAGGCAGGATGGCGTGTCGACAGGAAGAAGGAAGAGTCAGAGAAATCCTCTCCAGCTTCCGGTCCGAGTTCATTCTCCTGACACAGACACGGACACGGACACGCCTCCGTCTTTATCAAGCGAAGAAACTCCGAAACCACTCGGACCCTCGACTCTCAGAGGTTTA